>NC_080381.1:19289798-19382340 GCF_014773155.1 Arachis stenosperma | reverse complement strand
TTTTCTGGAGCTACAGAAGCCCAATTGGCGCGCTCTCAACGGCGTTGGAAAGTAGACATTCTGGGCTTTCCAGCAATGTATAATAGTTCATACTTTGCTCGAGATTTGATGGCCCAAACCGGCGTTGCAAATCAGCCTCAGAAATTCCAGCGTTTAACGCTGGAACTGGCATAAAAATTGGAGTTAAACGCCCAAACTGGCATGAAAGCTGGCGTTTACCTCAGAAAAGGTCTCTACACATAAAAGCTTCAATGCTCAGCAAAGCACACACTAAGTGGACCCAGAAGTGGATTTTTACGTCATTTACTCATTTCTGTATACCCTAGGTTACTAGTTTACTATTAATAGGATCTTTTGACATTGTATCTGTACCTCATGACACTTTACACGTTTCTTTGTGTACTTCTTACAGCATGAGTCTCTAAACCCCATGGTTGGGGGAGAGGAGCTCTGCTGTGTCTTGATGGATTAATGCAATTACTACTGTTTCTTATTCAATCATGCTTGCTTCCGTTCTAAGATATCACTTGCTCTTAACCCGGATGAATGTGATGACCCGTGACACTCATCATATTCTCAACTATGAACGCGTGCCTGACAACCACCTCCGTTCTACTTTAGATTGAGTAGATATCTCTTGGATTCTTTAATCAGAATCTTCGTGGTATAAGCTAGAATTGATGGCGGCATTCAACAGAATCCGGAAGGTCTAAACCTTGTCTGTGGTATTCTGAGTAGGATTCAATGATTGAAGACTGTGACGAACTTCAAACTCCTGAGGGCGGGGCGTTAGTGACAGACGCAAAAGAATCATTAGATTCTATTCCGGCCTGATTGAGAACCGACAGATGGATAGCCGTGCCGTGACAGGGTGCGTTGAACATTTCCACTGAGAGGATAGGAGGTAGCCATTGACAATGGTGAAACCCTACATACAGCTTGCCATGGAAGGAGCCTTGCGTGTTTGATGAAGAAGACAGTAGGAAAGCAGAGATTCAGAAGATGGAGCATCTCCAAAACCTCAACCTATTCTCCATTACTGCATAACAAGTACTTATTTCATGTTCTTTTGCTTTTCACAATCAACCCTGATAATTTCTGATATCCTGACTAAGATTTACAAGATAACCATAGCTTGCTTCAAGCCGACAATCTCCGTGGGATCGACCCTTACTCACGTAAGGTATTACTTGGACGACCCAGTGCACTTGCTGGTTAGTTGTGCGGGGTTGCAAAAGTGTGATTGCAATTTCGTGCACCAATCTTCACAAATGCTCAGAGCAATGTTGGAACCTTCCAACACCAAACTTAGAGTTTGAATGTGGGGGTTCAACAGCAAACTTAGAAGTTGGTTGTGGCCTCCCAACACCAAACTTAGAGTTTGACTGTGGGGGCTCTGTTTTGAGAGAAGCTCTTCATGCTTACTCTCCATGGTAGCAGAGGGATATCCTTGTGCCTTAAACACAAAGGATTCTTCATTCACTTGAATGATCAATTCTCCTCTATCCACATCAATCACAGCCTGTGCTGTGGCTAGGAAGGGTCTGCCAAGGATGATGGATTCATCCATGCACTTCCCAGTCTCTAGGACTATGAAATCAGCAGGGATGTAATGGTCTTCAATCTTTACCAGAACATCCTCTACAAGCCCATAAGCTTGTTTTCTTGAATTTTCTGCCATCTCTAGTGAGATTCTTGCAGCTTGTACCTCAAAAGATCCCTAGCTTCTCCATTACAGAGAGAGGCATGAGGTTTATACTTGACCCTAGGTCACACAGAGCCTTCTTAAAGGTCATGGTGCCTATGGTACAAGGTATTGAAAACTTCCCAGGATCTTGTCTCTTTTGAGGTAATTTTTGCCTAGACAAGTGGTGGACGAAATTGTGATTCAAATTCTTGTATCATTTGTGATCAATGTTCTAATTATGGCTCTGGTGGAATTCACAACTCCGTTCAACTAACCAGCAAGTGTACTGGGTCGTCCAAGTAATAACCTTACGTGAGTAAGGGTCGAATCCACAGAGATTGTTGGTATGAAGCAAGCTATGGTCACCTTGTAAATCTCAGTCAGGCAGATTAAATATGGATTTATGGGTTTCGAAAATAAAAAGAAATACTTAATAAAAGGGATAGAACACTTATGCAGATTCATTGGTAGAGGTATCTTTTAAGTATATACTGCTGCATGGCTCAAGCACGCCTGCTCTCCTACTGCTTCTACTCAATCCTTCTTACTCCTTTCCATGGCAAGCTTTGTATAGGGGTTCACTATCAACTGTGGCTACTTTCATTCCTCACGGGGAAATAACCTGTGCGGCTGTCACTCGCACAGCTAACCAGTCTGGAGGCATCACCCATGGCTGATAGCTACATCCCATCCTCGCAGTGAAGCTACGCACGCACTCTGTCACAGCACGGCCAATCACGGTTGGTTCCCGCTCCTACTGGAATAGAATCCCTCTTTTGCGTTTTGTCACTAACGCCCAGCAGGTTAAAGTTTGAAGCACGTCACGGTCATTCATGATCGGAATCCTACTCGGAACACCACAGACAAGGTTGGACTTCCGGACTCCCAGGATCCTACTCGGAACACCACAGACAAGGTTGGACTTTCCGGATCCAGATGAATGCCGCAACTATCTAACTTATACCACGAAGATTCTGTTGGGAATCTAAGAGATACACATTCAGCTTGTGTTGCATGTAGAACGAAAGTGGTTGTCAATCACGCGCGTTCATGAGTGAGAATAATAAGAGGTTATTACTCATCATTATTCATCATGTTCTTGGGTGCGAATGAATATCTTGGAATAATAAGAGAGATTTGAATAAAAGAAAATAGAACTTCATTAATACTTGAGGTACAGCAGAGCTCCACACCCTTAATCTATGGTGTGCAGAAACTCCACCGTTGAAAATACATAGCAAGAGGTTCAGGCATGGCCGAATGGCCAGCCCCCTAAACGTGATCAATGATCTCCTAAGATGAAGAATAATATAAAACTGAGATCAAAAGATGATTGATACATTAGTAAATCATCCTATTTATAATAAACTAGCTCCTAGGGTTTACATGAGTAAGTAATTGATGCATAAATCCACTTCTGGGGCCACTTGGTGTATGCTTGGGCTGAGCTTGATCTATCCACGAGCTGAGGCTTCTCTTGGAGTTGAATTTCGAGTTGTGATGTGCTTTGGCGTTCAACTCCGGATTATGACGTTTTTCTGGCGTTTAACTCCAGAAAGGAGCGTGTACTTGGCGTTCAACGCCAGTTTGCGTCGTCATTCTTCGAATAAAGTATGGACTATTATATTTGCTGGAAGCCCTGGATGTCTACTTTCCAACGCCGTTGAGAGCGCGCCATTTAGAGTTCTGTAGCTCCAGAAATCCATTTCGAGTGCAGGGAGGTCAGAATCCAACAGCATCAGCAGTCCTTTTGTCAGCCTTTTCAGAGTTTTGCTCAAATCCCTCAATTTCAGTCAGAATTTACCTGAAATCACAGAAAAACACACAAACTCATAGTAAAGTCCAGAAATGTGAATTTAACATAAAAACTAATGAAAACATCCCTAAAAGTAGCTCAAACTTACTAAAAACTATATAAAACAATGCCAAAAGCGTATAAATTATCCGCTCATCACAACACCAAACTTAAATTGTTGCTTGTCCCCAAGCAACTGAAAATCAAATAGGATAAAAAGAAGAGATATACTATAAAGTCCAAATATCAATGAATATTAATTTAATTACAGAGCGGGACTTGTAGCTTTTTGCTTCTGAACAGTTTTGGCATCTCACTTTTTCCTTTGAAGTTCAGAGTGATTGGCATCTTTAGGAACTTAGAATTTCAGATAGTGTTATTGACTTTCCTAGTTAAGCATGTTGATTCTTGAACACAGCTACTTTTGAGTCTTGGCCGTGGCCCTAAGCACTTTGTCTTCCAGTATTACCACCGGATACACAAATGCCACAGACACATAACTGGTGAACCTTTTCAGATTGTGACTCAGCTTTGCTAGAGTCCCCAGTTAGTGGTGTCCAGAGCTCTTAAGCACACTCTTTGCTTTAGATCACGACTTTAACCACTCAGTCTCAAGCTTTTCACTTGGACCTTCATGACACAAGCACATGGTTAGGGACAGCTTGATTTAGCCGCTTAGGCCCGGATTAAATTTCCTTGGGCCCTCCTATCCATTGATGCTCAAGCCTTGGATCCTTTTTACCCTTGCCTTTTGGTTTTAAGGGCTATTGGCTTTTTCTATTGCTCCTTCTTTTTTTTTTTTTTTTTCACTGCTTTTTTCTTGCTTCAAGAATCAATTCCATGAATTTTTCAGATCATCATAACATCTCTCTTTGTTCATCATTCTTTCAAGAACCAACAATTTTAACACTCATAAACAACAAGATCCAAAGACATATGCACTGTTCATTCATTCATTCAGAAAACAAAAGCATTGTCACCACATCAAAATAATTAAACTAAATTCAATAATAATTTCGAAAATTATGTACTTCTTGTTCTTTTGAATTAAAACATTTTTCTTTTAAGAGAGGTGAAGGACTAATGGATTTTATTCATAGCTTTAAGGCATGGTTACATACTAATGATCATGAAATAAAGACACAAAACATAGATAAACATAATAATTAAAAACCGAAAACAGAAAGAAATAAAGAACAAGGAATGAATCCACCTCTAGTGGCGTCTTCTTCTTGAAGGACCAATGATGTTCTTCACTCTTCTATGTCCCTTCCTTGCCTTTGTTGCTCCTCCCTCATTGCTCTTTGATCTTCTCTTATTTCTTGAAGAGTGAGGCGTGCTCATGGTGTTCCACCCTTAGTTGTTCCACATTATGGCTCAAATCTTCCAAGGAGGTGCTAAGTTGCTCCCAATAGTTGTTGGGAGGAAAGTGCATTTGAGGCATTTGTTGATGGTGAACCTCCTCTTGTTCTCCTTGAGGGCCGTGAGGAACTTCCCTTGTTTGCTCCATCCTTTTCTTGGTGATGGGCTTGTCTTCTTCTATGGAGGCATCTCCATCTATGATAACTCCGGCTGAATAACATAGATGGCATATGAGGTGAGGGAATGCTAGCCGTGCCATGTATGAAGGTTTGTCAGCTATTTTGTAGAGTTCATTGGCTATGACTTCATGAATCTCTACTTCTTCACCAATCATGATGCTATGAACCATGATGGCCCGATCCACAGTAACTTCAGATCGGTTGCTTGTGGGGATGATGGATCTTTGAATGAACTCCAACCATCCTCTAGCTACAGGCTTGAGGTCCAGTCTTCTTAGTTGGACTGGCTTGCCTTTGGAGTCAACTCTCCATTGGGCGCCTTCCACACAAATGTCCCTAAGGACTTGGTCCAACCTTTGATCAAAGTTGACCCTTCTAGTGTAGGGGTGTTCATCACCTTGCATCATAGGCAAATGAAACGCCAACCTCACATTCTCCGGACTAAAATCCAAGTATTTCCCCCTAACCATGGTGATATAGTTTTTTCGGACTTGGGTTCATACCTTGGTTATGGTTTCTAGTGATCCATGCATTGGCATAGAACTCTTGAACCATTAAATTCCAACTTGTTGTATGGGGTTGGCTATGACTTCCCAACCTCTTCTTTGAATTTCAAGTCGGATTTCCGGATACTCATTCTTCTTGAGTTTGAAAGGGACCTCATGGATCACTTTCTTCTTTGCCACAACATCATAGAAGTGGTCTTGGTGGCTCTTGGAGATGAATCTCTCCTTCTCCCATGACTCGGAAGTGGAAGCTTTTGCCTTCCCTTTTCCTTTTCTTGAGGAAACTCCGGCCTTGGGTGCCATTGATGGTGAATGAAAAATAAAAAGCTTAGGCTTTTTACCACACCAAACTTAAAATTTGCTTGTCCCCAAGCAAAAAGAAAAGAAGAGTAGAAGAAGAAGAAGAATATGGAGAGAGGGAGAAGAGAGGGTTCGGTTATGTGGGAGAATGTGGGTTTGTGTTGTGTGAAAATGTAAAAGAAAAGAAGGGTATTTATAGGGAGGGGGGAGGGTATAGGTTTGGCCATGTTGGGTGGGAAAGGGTGGGAATTGAATTTGAAAGTAGTGGGGGTAGGTGGGGTGTATGGGGAAGAGGGTTGATGTGCATGGTGAATGGGGTAATTGGGAAGAGGAATTGAGGTGATAGTGAAGGTTTTTGGGAAGTGTGACATTGAGAATGAGATTTGGATTAGAAGAGTGTGATTAGGATTAAAAGAAATGTGGTAGGTGGGGATCCTGTGGGGTCCACAGATCCTGAGGTGAGGATCCTGTGGGGTCCACAGATCCTGAGGTGAAAACAAATACCATTCTTTTCACCATATAGGCATGTAACATGCCTTGATGCATCATTCTGGCGTTCAAACGCCCATTGATGCTAGTTCTGGGCGTTAAACGCCCATGTTATGCACGTTTCTGGCGTTGAACGCCAGTTTCATGCTTGTTTCTGGCGTTCAGCGCCAGATTGTCCTCTGTGTGCGCATCCTGGCGTTAAACGCCAGGTTGTTGCTTGTTTTGGGCGTTCAACGCCAGAAAGATGCTCTGTTCTGGCGTTGAACGCCAGAAAGATGCTCCTTCTGGGCGTTGAACGCCAGCCCGTGCGTCCCCTGGGTGAAAAATTTTTTCTTCTGTTTTTGACTCTGTTTTTAATTTTTTTTTTATTTTTTCGTGACTCCTCATGATCATGTACCTAATAAAACACAAAAATAACAAAGAAACAAAATAAAATAAAATTAGATAAATAAAATTGGGTTGCCTCCCAACAAGCGCTTCTTTAATGTCAATAGCTTGACAGTGGTTCTCATGGAACCACAAGGTGATCAGGTCAATTTAAGTGTGGTATTCCCAACACCAAACTTAGAGTTTGGATATGGGGTTTGAACACCAAACTTAGAGTTTGGTTGTGGCCTCACAACACCAAACTTAGAGTTTGACTGTGGAGGCTCTTCTTGACTCTGAACTGAGAGAAGCTCTTCATGCTTACTCTCTTTTGTCATAGAGGGATGGCCATGTGCTTGAAACACAAGGTAGTCCCCATTCAATTGAAGGACTAACTCACCTCTGTTGACATCTATCACAGCTCCTGCTGTGGCTAGGAAAGGTCTTCCTAGGATGATGCATTCATCATCTTCCTTCCTAGTATCTAGGATTATGAAATCAGTAGGGATGTAAAGGCCTTCAACCTTTACTAGCACGTCCTCTACTAATCCATAAGCTTGTCTTATGGACTTATCTGCCAATTGTAATGAGAACAAGGCAGGTTGTACCTCAATGATCCCCATCTTCTCCATTACAGAGAGTGGCATAAGATTTATCCCTGACCCCAGATCACATAGAGCTTTTTCAAAGCTCATGGTGCCAATGGTACAAGGTATTAAGAACTTGCCAGGATCTTGTTTCTTTTGAGGTAGAGTTTTCTGAATCCAAGTGTCTAGTTCACTAATGAGTAAGGGAGGTTTACTTTTCCAAGTCTCATTACCAAACAGTTTGGCATTCAGCTTCATGATAGCTCCTAAATATAGAGCAGCTTGCTCTCCAATCACATCTTCATCCTCTTCAGAGGATGAATATTCTTCAGAGCTCATGAATGGCAGAAGGAGATTTAATGGGATCTCTATGGTCTCTAGATGAGCCTCAGATTCCTCTGGATCCTTAATAGGAAACTCCTTCATGCTTGAAGGACGTCCCAGGAGGTCTTTCTCCTTAGGATTTTCGTCCTCCTCCTCCCTAGTGCATTCGGTCACTTTGATTAAATCAATGGCCTTGCACTCTCCTTTTGGATTCTCTTCTGTATTGCTTGGGAGAATACTGGGAGGAGTTTCAATAACTTTCTTACTCAGCTGGCCCACTTGTGCTTCCAGATTTCTAATGGAAGATCTGGTTTCATTCATGAAACTGAAAGTGGCCTTTGACAGATCAGAGACTATGTTGGCTAAATTAGAATTGTTTTGTTCAGAGTTCTCTGTCTGTTGCTGAGAAGATGATGGATATGGCTTACTATTATTCAGCCTTGCACGTCCACCATTGTTAAAACCTTGATGGGGTTTTTGTTGATCCTTCCAGGAGAAATTCGAATGATTTCTCCATGATGAGTTATAGGTGTTTCCATAAGGTTCACCTAAGTAATTAACTTCTGCCATGGCAGGGTTTTCAGGATCATAAGCTTCTTCAGAAGCTACCTCTCTAGTACTATTGGATGCATGTTGCAATCCATTCAGATTCTGAGAGATCATGTTGACCTGTTGAGTCAACATTTTGTTCTGAGCCAATATGGCATTCAGAGCATCAATTTCAAGAACTCCTTTCTTCTGAGGTACCCCATTGTTCACGGAATTCCTCTCAGAGGTGTACATGAACTGGTTGTTTGCAACCATGTCAATGAGTTCTTGAGCCTCTTCAGGCGTTTTCTTCAGGTGAATAGATCCACCTGCAGAGTGGTCCAATGACATTTTCGAAAATTCAGAGAGACCATAATAGAATATATCTAATATGGTCCATTCAGAAAACATGTCAGATGGACATCTCTTGGTCAGCTGCTTGTATCTTTCCCAAGCTTCATAGAGGGATTCACCATCTTTTTGTTTGAAGGTTTGAACATCCACTCTCAGCTTGCTCAGCTTTTGAGGAGGAAAGAACTTGTCTAAGAATGCAGTGACAAGCTTATCCCATGAGTCCAGGCTATCCTTGGGTTGTGAATCCAACCATACTCTAGCTCTGTCTCTTACAGCAAAAGGGAAAAGCAAGAGTCTGTAGACTTCAGGATTAACTCCATTTGTCTTTACAGTGTCACAGATCTGCAAGAACTCAGTTAAAAACTGATAAGGATCTTCAGATGGAAGTCCATAAAACTTGCAGTTTTGTTGCATCAATGCAACTAGTTGAGGCTTAAGCTCAAAGTTATTGGCTCCTATGGCAGGAATGGAGATGCTTCTTCCATCAATCTTGGATGTTGGCTTTGTGAAGTCACCAAGCATTCTCCTTGCATTATTATTATTATTTTCGGCCATCTCTTCCTCTTGTTCGAAATTTTCTAAAAGGTTGCTTCTGGATTGTTGTAATTTAGCTTCTTTTAATTTTCTCTTCAGAGTCCTTTCAGGTTCTGGATCAACTTCAACAAGAGTGCCTTTGTCCCTGTTCCTGCTCATATGAAAGAAAGGGAACACAAAAAAAAAAGAAAGAAGGAATCCTCTATGTCACAGTATAGAGATTCCTTTATGTTAGTAGAAAAAGAAAGGGGTAGAAGAAGAGGAATGGATTCGGATTTTTGATGAAGAGGGGTGAAGAGAAGTGTTAGTAATTAAATAATTAAATAGAAGAGGAAGAGAGAGAGAAATTTCGAAAATAATTTTGAAAAGGAGTTAGTGATTTTCGAAAATTAGAGATAAAATAAAATTAAAATTAAAATTTAAAACATTAATTAATTAAAAAGAATTTTTGAAAAAGGGAAGAAATATTTCGAAAATAGAGGAGGGAAAAGTAGTTAGGTAGTTTTGAAAAAGATAAGAAACAAACAACAAGTTAGTTAGTTGATTGAAAAAGATTTGAAATCAAAATTGAAAAAGATAAGAAGATAGTAAGTTAGATAAGATATTTTAAAATCAAATTTTGAAAAAGATAAAATTTTAAAAAGAATAAGATAAAGAGATAAGATAAAAGTTTTAAGAAAAAGATATTTTTGAAAAAGATTTAATTTTTAAAATTACTTAACTAACAAGAAACTACAAGATAAGATTCTAGAACTTAAAGATTGAACCTTTCTTAACAAGAAAGTAACAAACTTCAAATTTTTGAACCAATCACATTAATTGTTAGCTAATTTTCGAAAATTACATATAAAGATAAGAAAAAGATTTTGAAAATATTTTGAAAAATAATTTTTGAAATTTTCGAAATTTATAAAAAAATGAAAAAGATATGATTTTTGAAAAAGATTTTGAAAAGATAAGATTTTTAAAATTGAAATTTTGACTTGACTTGTAAGAAACAACTAATTTTGAAAATTTTTTTTGACCAAGTCAACCCAAAATTTCGAAATCTTGGAGGGAAATAAGGAAAAGATATTGTTGATTTTTTGAATTTTTAATTATGAAAGAGAAAAACAACAAAAATACTTTTATGCATGAAATTTTTAGATCAAAATAATGAATGCATGCAAGAATGCTATGAATGTCAAGATGAACACCAAGAACACTTTGAAGATCATGATGAACATCAAGAACATAATTTTGAAAAATTTTTGATGCAAAGAAAACATGCAAGACACCAAACTTAGAAATCTTTAATGCATGGAAAATATGAATGCAAAAATGCACATGAAAAACAAGAAAAGACACAAAACAAGAAATCATCAAGATCAAACAAGAAGACTTGTCAAGAACAACTTGAAGATCATGAAGAACACTATGAATGCATGAGATTTTCGAAAAATGCAAGAAAAATTTTTAAAAGTATGCAATTGACACCAAACTTAAAATTGACTCAAGACTCAAACAAGAAACACAAAATATTTTTTTTTTTTTTTTGATTTTCTAATTTTTTTGGATTTTTATTAATTATTTTCGAAAATAAAGTTTTGAAAAACGAAAAATAAAAGAAAAATTTTTTTGAAAAAGATTTTTTTGAAAAGAAAATTACCTAATCTGAGCAACAAGATGAACCGTCAGTTGTCCATACTCGAACAATCCCCGGCAACGGCGCCAAAAACTTGGTGTTGTTGCCGGATTAAAAACTTGGCACCATTGTGGTTTGGAAACAATTGTTTGAATTGTTGTTCGAAATTGATTGTTCCCCGGCAACGGCGCCAAAAACTTGGTGGACGAAATTGTGATTCAAATTCTTGTATCATTTGTGATCAATGTTCTAATTATGGCTCTGGTGGAATTCACAACTCCGTTCAACTAACCAGCAAGTGTACTGGGTCGTCCAAGTAATAACCTTACGTGAGTAAGGGTCGAATCCACAGAGATTGTTGGTATGAAGCAAGCTATGGTCACCTTGTAAATCTCAGTCAGGCAGATTAAATATGGATTTATGGGTTTCGAAAATAAAAAGAAATACTTAATAAAAGGGATAGAACACTTATGCAGATTCATTGGTAGAGGTATCTTTTAAGTATATACAGCTGCTGCATGGCTCAAGCACGCCTGCTCTCCTACTGCTTCTACTCAATCCTTCTTACTCCTTTCCATGGCAAGCTTTGTATAGGGGTTCACTATCAACTGTGGCTACTTTCATTCCTCACGGGGAAATAACCTGTGCGGCTGTCACTCGCACAGCTAACCAGTCTGGAGGCATCACCCATGGCTGATAGCTACATCCCATCCTCGCAGTGAAAGCTACGCACGCACTCTGTCACAGCACGGCCAATCACCGGTTGGTTCCCGCTCCTACTGGAATAGAATCCCTCTTTGCGTTTGTCACTAACGCCCAGCAGGTTAAAGTTTGAAGCACGTCACGGTCATTCATGATCGGAATCCTACTCGGAACACCACAGACAAGGTTGGACTTTCCGGACTCCCAGGATCCTACTCGGAACACCACAGACAAGGTTGGACTTTCCGGATCCAGATGAATGCCGCCAACTATCTAACTTATACCACGAAGATTCTGTTGGGGAATCTAAGAGATACACATTCAAGCTTGTGTTGCATGTAGAACGAAAGTGGTTGTCAATCACGCGCGTTCATGAGTGAGAATAATAATGAGGGTTATTACTCATCATTATTCATCATGTTCTTGGGTGCGAATGAATATCTTGGAATAAGAATAAGAGAGATTTGAATAAAAGAAAATAGAACTTCATTAATACTTGAGGTACAGCAGAGCTCCACACCCTTAATCTATGGTGTGCAGAAACTCCACCGTTGAAAATACATAAGCAAGAGGTTCAGGCATGGCCGAATGGCCAGCCCCCTAAACGTGATCAATGATCTCCTAAGATGAAGAATAATATAAAACTGAGATCAAAAGATGATTGATACATTAGTAAATCATCCTATTTATAATAAACTAGCTCCTAGGGTTTACATGAGTAAGTAATTGATGCATAAATCCACTTCTGGGGCCCACTTGGTGTATGCTTGGGCTGAGCTTGATCTATCCACGAGCTGAGGCTTCTCTTGGAGTTGAATTTCGAGTTGTGATGTGCTTTGGGCGTTCAACTCCGGATTATGACGTTTTTTCTGGCGTTTAACTCCAGAAAGGAGCGTGTACTTGGCGTTCAACGCCAGTTTGCGTCGTCATTCTTCGAATAAAGTATGGACTATTATATATTGCTGGAAAGCCCTGGATGTCTACTTTCCAACGCCGTTGAGAGCGCGCCATTTAGAGTTCTGTAGCTCCAGAAAATCCATTTCGAGTGCAGGGAGGTCAGAATCCAACAGCATCAGCAGTCCTTTTGTCAGCCTTTTTCAGAGTTTTGCTCAAATCCCTCAATTTCAGTCAGAATTTACCTGAAATCACAGAAAAACACACAAACTCATAGTAAAGTCCAGAAATGTGAATTTAACATAAAAACTAATGAAAACATCCCTAAAAGTAGCTCAAACTTACTAAAAACTATATAAAAACAATGCCAAAAAGCGTATAAATTATCCGCTCATCAACAAGTCATCCAGTTCTTTGGTGAGCAAAAGGGGTTCATCCTCCCAAGTCTCATTACCAAATAACTTGTCATTTAGCTTCATGATTGCTCCAAGGTATTTAGCAACTTGCTCTTCAGTGACATCTTCATCCTCTTCTGAGGAAGAATACTCATCAAAGCTCATGAATGGCAGAAGTAAATCCAATGGAATCTCTATGGTCTCAGTGTGAGCCTCAGATTCCCATGGTTCCTCATTAGGGATCTCATTGAAGGCCAGTGGGCGTCCATTGAGGTCTTCCTCAGTGGCGTTCACTGCCTCTTCTTCCTCTCCTAGTTCGGCCATGTAGGTCATGTTAATGGCCTTGCATTCTCCTTTTGGATTCTCTTCTGTATTGCTTGGAAGAGTACTAGGAGGGAGTTCAGTAATTTTCTTGCTCAGCTGACCCACTTGTGCCTCCAAATTCCTAATGGAGGACCTTGTTTCAGTCATGAAACTTTGAGTGGTTTTGATTAGATCAGAGACCATGGTTGCTAAGTCAGAGTGGCTCTGCTTAGAATTCTCTGTCTGTTGCTGAGAAGATGATGGAAAAGGCTTGCCATTGCTAAACCTGTTTCTTCCACCATTATTGTTGTTGAAACCTTGTTGAGGTCTCTGTTGATCCTTCCATGAGAGATTTGGATGATTTCTCCATGAAGAATTATAGGTGTTTCCATAGGGTTCTTCCATGTAATTCACCTCTTCCATTGAAGGGTTCTCAGGATCATAGGCTTCTTCCTCAGATGAAGCTTCCTTAGTACTGCTTGGTGCATTTTGCATTCCAGACAGACTTTGAGAAATCAAATTGACTTGTTGAGTCAATATCTTATTCTGAGCCAAAATGGCGTTCAGAGTGTCAATCTCAAGAACTCCTTTCTTCTGACTTGTCCCATTGTTCACAGGATTCCTCTCAGAAGTGTACATGAACTGGTTTTTTGCAACCATTTCAATGAGCTCTTGAGCTTCTGTAGGCGTCTTCTTCAGATGAAGAGATCCTCCAGCAGAGCTATCCAAAGACATCTTGGACAGTTCAGAGAGACCATCATAGAAAATACCTATGATGCTCCATTCAGAAAGCATGTCTGAGGGACATCTTCTGATTAATTGTTTGTATCTTTCCCAAGCTTCATAGAGGGATTCTCCATCCTTCTGTCTGAAGGTTTGGACTTCCACTCTAAGCTTACTCCATCTTTGTGGTGGAAAGAACTTTGCCAAGAAGGCATTGACTAGCTTTTCCCAAGAGTCCAGGCTTTCTTTAGGTTGAGAATCCAACCATATTCTAGCTCTGTCTCTTACAGCAAAAGGGAATAGCATCAGTCTGTAGACCTCAGGGTTAACCCCATTAGTCTTGACTGTGTCACAGATTTGCAAGAATTCAGCTAAGAACTGATGAGGATCTTCCATTGGAAGTCCATGGAACTTGCAATTCTGTTGCATTAGAGAAACTAATTGAGGCTTAAGCTCAAAGTTGTTTGCTCCAATGGCAGGGATAGAGATGCTTCTCCCATAGAAATCAGGAGTAGGTGCAGTGAAGTCACCCAGCACCTTCCTTGCATTGTTGGCATTGTTGTTGCTTTCGGCTGCCATGTCTTCTTCTTGTTTGAAGATTTCTGTTAGGTCCTCTACAGAGAGTTGTGCCTTAGCTTCTCTTAGCTTTCGCTTTAAGGTCTTTTCAGGTTCAGGGTCAGCCTCAACAAGAATGCTTTTATCTTTGCTCCTGCTCATGTGAAAGAGAAGAGAACAAGAAAATATGGAATCCTCTATGTCACAGTATAGAGATTCCTTAAGGTGTCAGAGGAAAAGAAAAATAGAAGGAAGAGGTAGAAGAATTCGAACTTATCAAGAAAGATGGAGTTCGAATTGTGCATTAAGAAGGAGTGTTAGTCCATAAATAGAAGGATGTGAGAAGAGATGAAGAAATTTTCGAAAATAAATTAAAAAGATTTTAAAAATATTTTGAAAAATACTAATTGATTTTCGAAAACTAAGAGTGGAAAAGAAATTAAGTGATTTTTAAAAAAGATTTTGAAATTAGAAATAAAAAAGATATGATTGAAAACTATTTTGAAAAAGATGTGAGAAAAAGATATGATTGAAAAGATATAGTTTTTTAAAAAAGATGTGATTGAGAAGATATGATTTGAAAAACAATTTAAAAAGATTTGATTTTAAAAATTAATGACCTGCCTAACAAGAAAGATATGATTCAGACATTAAACCTTTCTCAACAGAAAAGGTAACATACTTGAAATGTTGAATCAAATCATTAATTGTTAGCAAGTATTTTTGAAAATAGAAAGAAATTGATTTTGAAAACATATGATTGAAAAGATATGATTTGAAAAAGATTTGATTTTGAAAAATTTTGAAAACTTGAAAAAAATTTGAGTTAAAAACAGAATCTTCCCTCTTGTGCCATCCTGGCGTTAAACGCCCAGAATGGTGCACATTCTGGCGTTTAACGCCCAAAACACTACCCTTTTGGGGTTAAACGCCCAGCCAGGCACCCTGGCTGGCGTTTAAACGCCAGTTTTCCTTCTTCACTGGGCGTTTTGAACGCCCAGCTTTTTCTGTGTAATTCCTCTGCTGAATGTTCTGAATCTTCAATTCCCTGTATTATTGACTTGAAAAGACACAAATTAAAAATTTTTTGGATTTTTAATAATGAGGAATAATCAAAATGTAACTAAAATCAAATAACAATGCATGCAAGACACCAAACTTAGTAGTTTGTATACTACTAACACTAACAAAATGAGAATGCATATGAGAAACAACAAAACACTCAAGTCAAGAGAATTCAAAGATCAGAGCAAGAAAATCATCAAGAACATCTTGAAGATCACTTAAGACACATGAATGAATGCAAGAAGAACAGAAACATGCAATTGACACCAAACTTAACATGAGACACTAGACTCAACAAGAAACATAAAATATTTTTGGTTTTTTATGATTTTGTAATTTTTTTGGATTTTTCGAAAATTAAGTGGAAAATAAAGATATCAAAATTCTTAATGAGAATTCCAGGAATCATGCAATGTTAGTCTAAAGCTTCAGTCTAAAGAAATTAGACATGGCTAGCCAAGCTTCAGCAGGACATTACATTCAAGAGCTAAATTGATGAGAATCAATCAGCTTTGGTGATGATAAGAACATCACCTTGAAACACTAGAATTCATTCTTAAGAACTCTGAAGAAAAATACCTAATCTAAGCAACAAGATGAACCGTCAGTTGTCCAAACTCAACAATCCCCGGCAACGGCGCCAAAAACTTGGTGCACAAAATTGTGATCCATTCTTTTCACAGCTCAAACAGTCCCCAGTAATGGCTCCAAAAACTTGGTGCTCAATACCATGGTCTAAACATAATTTCACAACTTCGCACAACTAACCAGCAAGTGCACTGGGTCGTCCAAGTAATAAACCTTATGCGAGTAAGGGTCGATCCCACGGAGATTGTTGGTATGAAGCAAGCTATGGTCACCTTGTAAATCTCAGTCAGGCAGATTCAAATGGTTATGAATGATATATGAATAAAGCATAAAGATAGAGATACTTATGTAATTCATTGGTGAGAATTTCAGATAAGCGTATGGAGATGCTTTGTCCCTTTCGTCTCTCTGCTTTCCTACTGTCTTGATCCAATCCTTCTTACTCCTTTCCATGGCAAGCTGTATGTTGGACATCACCGTTGTCAGTGGCTACAGTCCCGTCCTCTCAGTGAAAATGTTCAACGCACCCTGTCACGGCACGGCTAATCATCTGTCGGTTCTCAATCAGGTTGGAATAGAATCCATTGATTCTTTTGCGTCTGTCACTAACGCCCAGCCTTCAGGAGTTTGAAGCTCGTCACAGTCATTCAATCATTGAATCCTACTTAGAATACCACAGACAAAGTTTAGACCTTCCAAATTCTCTTGAATACCGCCATCAATTCTAGCTTATACCACGAAGATTCTGATTAAGGAATCCAAGAGATAAACATTCAAGCCTTGTTTGCTTGTAGAACGGGAGTGGTTGTCAGGCACGCGTTCATAAGTGAGAATGATGATGAGCGTCACATAATCATCACATTCATCAAGTTCTTGAGTGCGAATGAATATCTTGGAATAAGCATAAGCTGAATTGAATAGAAGAACAATAGTAATTGCATTAATACTCGAGGTACAGCAGAGCTCCACACCTTAATCTATGGTGTGTAGAAACTCCACCATTGAAAATACATAAGAACAAGGTCTAGGCATGGCTGTGAGGCCAGCCCCCAAAACGTGATCAAAAGATTCAAAGATCTAAAGATGATCTAAGATCCAAAGATGAAAATACAATAGCAAAAGGTCCTATTTGTAGAGAACTAGTAGCCTAGGGTTTACAAAGATGAGTAAATTACATAAAAATCCACTTCCGGGCCCACTTGGTGTGTGCTTGGACTGAGCATTGAAGCATTTTCATGTAGAGACTTTTCTTGGAGTTAAACGCCAGCTTTTGTGCCAGTTTGGGCGTTTAACTCCCATTCTTGTGCCAGTTCCGGCGTTTAACGCCGGGCAGTTTTGAGCTGATTTGGAACGCCGGTTTGGGCCATCAAATCCCGAGAAAAGTATGAACTATTATACATTTCTGGAAAGCCCAGGATGTCTACTTTCCAACGCCGTTAAGAGCGTGCCAATTGGGCTTCTGTAGCTCCAGAAAATCCACTTTGAGTGCAGGGAGGTCAGAATCCAACAGCATCTGCAGTCCTTTTCAGTCTCTGAATCAGATTTTTGCTCAGGTCCCTCAATTTCAGCCAGAAAATACCTGAAATCATAGAAAAATACACAAACTCATAGTAAAGTCCAGAAAAGTGAATTTTAACTAAAAACTAATAAAAATATACTAAAAACTAACTAAAACATACTAAAAACATACTAAAAACAATGCCAAAAAGCGTACAAATTATCCGCTCATCATTAACCAAAAAGGCGATGAAGTGGTTCGATAGTGTAATAGCCCAGACCACCCGCTAGCACGATATTGTCCGCTTTGGCACACAAGGCCTCATGGTTTTGCCTTTGACGATAGGGATGATAGCCAAAGCCCCGCACACTCACTCGTCAAAATGCGTCATGCTAGGGAGAGGTTTCCAGACTCTTATACGGCATGCTTCGTTCCCCTCCCCAACCGATGTGGGACCTTACGATCCACCCCCCTAAAGGAGCCCAGCGCCCTTGCTGGCACATGATAAACCCCATTTGTAGGGTTTATCTTGTATTGATTTTAGGGGATTTTATAACCTTTTACCCACATTTATTCAATAAAATAGCATGGTTTTATAACTTCTCCCATAATTGTGCTTAAGAGTGAAAACATGCTTTTTAGGTCTTAAAATAGCTAAATCTAATTCTCCTTGATTCCATTAGATGCCTTGATATGTTTGTTAAGTGATTTAAGGTTTAGGAGGCAAAGATTGGATCAAGGGAATGAAGAAAGAAGCATGAAAAGTTGGAGAACTCATGAAGAAATGAAAGAACTGGAAAGCTGTCAAGCCGACCTCTTCGCACTTAAATGACCATAACATGAGCTACGGAGGTCCAAATGATGTGGTTTTAGTTGGGTTAGAAAGCTAACATTCGGGGCTTCGAAACGATATAAGATTTGCCATAGTTGCTACACGTATGGTGGCGCGCACGCGCATAGTACGCGCACACGCCGTTGCTGCACGTGATCACTTCATGCAAACTCGTGGCTAGCGAATTTACAAGCCTTGTGGGCCCAATCCAACCCATTTTTGATGCTATTTAAGCCAAGGATTAAAGGGGGAATGAACATACTTTACATACTTTTAATCATTAGCTTAGTTTTAGTAGTTAGAAGTAGTTTCTAGAGAGAGAAGCTCTCACTTCTCTCTAGGATTAGGATTAGGATTAGGTTTAGCTCTTAGATCTAGGTTTTAATCTTTGCTTTCTTCCACTTCTATCTCTCAATTCCTTGTTGCTACATTCATCTTCTTCTACTCTTTTATTGTAATTTCCTTTATGTTGTTCTTATATTTTGTTGTAGATCTAGTATTGTTCCTTCTATATTCTTCCAATTCAATAAGAGGTAATTCATACTAAATGTGTCTTCTTTGCTTTTCTATTGTTGATCTCTTATTTTTGTAGTTGTAGATTCCTTTAATTCTTGCATTTAATAATGATTACTTCTATTGCACTTTATGTGTTTGTTGAAATGCCTCTTCTAGATATAGTATAGATTTTGTTCCTCTTGGCCTAGGTAGAGTAATTAGTGACACTTGAGTTATCTAATTCCTTTGTTGATTGGTAATTGGAGAGATTGCTAATTGGTTTGGAGTGCACTAAAGCTAGTCTTTCCTTGGGAGTTGGCTAGGACTTGTGGCTCAAGTCAATTCATCCACTTGACTTTCCTTTATTTAGTAAGGGTTAACTAAGTGGTAGCAATGAACAAATCTCATCACAATTGAGAAGGATAACTAGGATAGGACTTCTAATTTTCATACCTTGCCAAGAGCCTTTTATAGTTGTTAGTTTACTTTCTTGCCATTTATCTTTCATGCTTCATATCAAAACCCCAAAATAACTCACAACCAATAACAAGACATTTTATTGTAATTCCTAGGGAGAACGACCCGAGGTTTCAATACTTCGGTTTATAAATTTAGGGGTTTGTTTTAGTGACAAATAACTTTTTGTATGAAAAGATTATTGTTTGGTTTAGGAACTATACTTGCAACGAGAATTCATTTGTGAAATTCTAAACCATCAAAAATCTAATCATCAAAATGGCGCCGTTGCCGGGGATTTGCAATGGTGTTATGTTATTGGTTATTGTACATATGTGAATATTGTGAATAGGTTTATCTTTTGTTTGTTTCTTAATTTTTGTTAGTTTTATTTTGTTCTCTCACTATGAATTCTCACTTTGGTTTTGAGTTTGGTTCTAATTGTGTTGTAGGAAATGTGGACTTCAATGGCAACATGTACCATGGATGGAACCAACAAAGATGGGAGGAGCCTCAAGGAATTGATCACTCATATTGGCAACAACCTCCGGAGACTTATAGGTATAACTTCCATCCTAATGCATGCCAATTTAACGGCTATGATGACTCTTTTTGTGACACTCAACAACCACCATCATATGCCTATGAATCCTATCCTCAACATGAACCTCAACCATTCTCACAAGCCTTTCATTACCAAACACCGCCCTATGATCCATATCCATCATATGACCAAACCCCCATACCATACTCTTATGACCATTATGAGCAAGAACCCTTAGAACCACCACTACCCTATCAAGATTACTCCCAAGAACCACCTCAATACACACAATCTCCACAGCCTTACCAAGAAGAACCACCTTCCTATTATGAACCCTCTCTCCAAAATGATGAACCTTCCTACCCACCACAAGCCCCAATAGATGATTCTCTCACTTTGTTACTTCAAGGACAAGAGGCCATGAAGCGGGATACACTTGAGTTTGTGACCAACTTGACTAAGGTAGTGCACTCTTTAGCCTACCAATGTTTTAACACTCAAGATACTTCCGTAGCCACATGCGAAAAACCTAAAGAAGCGCAAAGTATGAAGGAGAAATTGGACAATCCGGTAGAGAAGGGAGAACCAAGTTTTGTGTTGGAACAATTGGAGGAGCCTATGATCATTGAAGAAAAGGAAGAGGTGGTTGAAGATTTATGAGATGTTGAAAGTCCAAGGGAATGTAGCATCATGGAGCACCCTTCCAAGAAGCTTGATATCGATGTTGAGGAGGAATGTGCACAACCTCCAAGGCATATTCCATATGAAGACTTGGAAGGAATGGAGCAAGAGTTGAGTTCCCGTGGTGATGAAGATCATGCATCCAATCTTCTTGGTGGTGAATCCTTTGAATTTGAAGAACCTTCTCCCAATGAATTTGAAAGTGATGTGGAGGTAGATTGCTCTCAACCTTCCAATTATGACTTGAGTGATGGAGAGGAGTTAGATGAAGTTGATGAACAAAGGATTAAGAATAAAGAAGTTTATGAAGAGATGGTGATTGACAAGGAAGCAAACAAGGGAGTAGAGCTTGCAAGCACATTGGAGATACCTCTCCCCAAGCCACCACCATCCATTCTCTCATTCAAGTGGGTAAATTCCTTATGCTCAAGCTTTATTATTCCCCTTGAAAATGGTTTGATTGAAACGAATGGTCAACTTAGACATGTTTGTGGCTTTAAAAGTAAAAAGGAAATGGTTAGTGGTTGGAAACATCATTCTAGGTTCATTATGGTTGCATGCTCAAAGCTTAATTGTAAAGGTTGGTGTATAACTAGAATACATGGGCCTAGAAGGATGTTTGGTCACTTTGTTGAGAATTCACCTTGCTCACCACCCACATGGATTAATGATAATCAACTTAGAGATGGGTGTGAAGACAAAATATGGGATCCGGGAACACATGAGGATCAACATTGGGAGCCTATGGTTTGTGAAGAACTCCATCAAAGCTTGGAGATATTAATCTTGAATAATGAAGCTTATTGGAAGTCCAAGTATTGGTGGAAGTTCCAAGATGAATACAAGCACAAGCCACCTTGAGAGGAGCTCCCCATAAGTCCAACTTAAGGACAATAAACAAAAGTGCTAGGTGGGAGACAACCCACCATGGTAAAATCCTTTCATTTTCTCTTTTGTACATATTGGTAGAACTAGTTTAATTTCATGTTTAGATTAGTTGGTTGAGTTTAATTAGTATTTTATCATGTTAAATAAGGTTTTAGGGTGTTTTGGTAGCTGTTTGGAGGATTGAAAGGCTTGGATTGGTGCAAGAACTTAGAAAAAAATTTTGAAAAACAGAACACCATCCACGCGTGCGCGCACATAACGCGTACGTGCACCCGAGCATTTTTTGACCATCCACGCGGACGCGCACTGTACGCGGACGCGTGGATGAAAAATTTTACCTCCAGCCAAAAAATCCGAGAGTTAGGCCTGCACTGTGCGAACATTGGGCCTAAGGCACAAGTCTATGCACGCGTGCACGCACTTGGCACGTACGCGCACGTGATCTTAAATTGGCAATGCACGCGCACGCACACTGTGCGCGCGCGCGTCGATTGCACGATCCACACTCCTGGTACTTTTACCCGAGAGTTGTGCCAGACTTAGGCCAACATTATGCCTCCGGCCTAACTCGATGCACGCGTGCGCGCACCTGGCGCGTACGCGTCCTTCAACCAATATGCACATCGACGCGTAAGCACGCATGACGCGCACGCGTCGGTAAAAAAAAAGAGTTTTTTTTCCCCTTCCATTTTCTTTTGCTTATCACATTCGCATACTTCTACTCTTCCCATTTTCATTTAGTTTTTGTAGCATGTTTTCGTTTTTTTTAGTCATTTTAATAATGGTGTTGCATCTTCCTACTCAATTGTTGAGGATTCATTGCATTACTTTGGTGCTTCTTGACTTGTTTCATATTGTTGGGTGATGTTTCTCTTCAAATCAATGCTCAATCTTTTATGCACTTGTGTTCTTTGTGCATTGATATGACCTTATATTGTCTTTCATGGCCCACTCTCTCTTGTTCGAACTTGATGCTCATCATGCTCTTCATGCTTTGACCTTACTCTTGCATCAAGTATCATTGATATGCCATTTTCTCTTATTGTTTCCTCCTCTACATGTTGTAGCTACCATGTAGTGTGAGAACCATACCTTTATTTGGCATTAGCCCCCGCCTATATTCTATTTGCTTTGATATCTTTGTTATAGGCTTAACTTTCTTTCTTTTTCTTTCCTTTTAGGTTGGCCACCAAGAAGGGGGAAAGGAAAAGCTTTTAAATGGGGCAACAAACAAGTCATCCGCACAACCTTTTGAAGGAGCTCATCAATTGTAGCAACCCGTCCACCTTGCTCTTCTTCGCATGCACCGAGGACGGTGCAATCTTCAAGTGTGGGGAGGTCGTTCGACCGATCTCCATGGGTAACAATTTCCTTTTCAACACCAAATTTTTATTTTCTTTGTTAGATTAGCTATTGCATTGCATGATAGGTTGCACGTTAGTTAGAATTTGTACATATTTTCACCACTTCTTTCTTATTAGGACTACTTGGCTAGGGTGATGATTTCTTCTCCAAGAAACTGTTTTAGGGTAACCTAACAATTTGAAAAATTTACTTTGTTGAACTTGCTTGAAAGAATGTATTTTGGAACATGGTTTTTGAGCTAAGAACACAAGCTTGCGAGATTCGAGCCTAATGGTGTGGTTACATCTTATAACCACTTATTCTTCCTTCTTGTGTGCATTATTCTCTTCCTATGATTGTAATCTTTGATTTGTTTGATTATTTATGTCCATTATTTTGTGTATTCATGCATTTATATGATTGAGGCCATCATTTCATTAGCTCACTTACCCAAATGGCCTTACCTTTTATCTTCCTTGTTAGCCAAATTTGAGCCTATGCTTAACCCACTTTGTTCTTAATTTAGCACATTACAAGCCTTAAAGCGGAAAACAATGAATGTCCTTTATTTGGATCTTTGATTGGCTTAGGCTAGTGAGTGTGAGTGTCATCCAAGAGTGGGAAAACTTTGGGACATTGGTTGGGATAAAAGGGTATTTGTGTTTTGTATTTTTATATTGAGGAATTGGGTACATATTCATGTATTGATTAAATGTATAGACCTTATGCATTGATGTTCTTATGTATAGTTTGAAAGAAAAAGAAAAAAAATGAAAAGAAAAAGAAATAAAAGTGAAAAAGAAAAAAAAGAGAAGAAAAGAAAAGAAAAAAATGTATATAGAAAAAGAAAGAAAAAAAAAAGCAATAAAGGGGACAAAATGCCCCAAAGTGAAGTTCAATAAGAATCAATGCATAAGTGTTGTGAAATGAAAAGAAAATGCATGAGTATGTGAAAAAGTGAGGAATGGGTAGTTAGATTAGTATTCAATTGTATAGGTCATTATATAGGTTAGGTGGGAAAGTTTAAGCTAATCAAAGATTCAAATTCTAGTCCACTTGACCATATATAATCCTACCTTAACCCTAGCCCCATTACAACCTAAAGAAAAGACCTCATGATAATTGTATGCGTGCATTGAATAATTGTTGATTGTTAGATGAAAAAAACAAATCTTGGACAGCATGATTAGGGGAGAATTGAGTAAATCAACCCCAAACACCGAGCGACTAGAGTGCAAACACTTCCGGTGAGGGTTCGATGCTCAATTCCTTGATTCCCGGCTTTCATGAGCGTTCTTCTTGCAAGTCTATGTGAACTTCATTTTTTTTATACTTCAATAGGTAGGACTCATGAATCGTTATATGATCTTAAGCCCTACTTGTGCATGTATGACTTGGAGGATTGATTTATTTTTAACCAAGTAGGTAAAACCATTTTGCATTTAGTTGCATATAGTTTATTTACATGGAATAAATGTTGATACACTTTGTTTCTCTCTTGGCTTAAGCATGAGGACATGCTTGGTTTAAGTGTGGGGAGGTTGATAATCCCCATTTGTAGGGTTTATCTTGTATTGATTTTAGGGGATTTTATAACCTTTTACCCACATTTATTCAATAAAATAGCATGGTTTTATAACTTCTCCCATAATTGTGCTTAAGAGTGAAAACATGCTTTTTAGGTCTTAAAATAGCTAAATCTAATTCTCCTTGATTCCATTAGATGCCTTGATATGTTTGTTAAGTGATTTAAGGTTTAGGAGGCAAAGATTGGATCAAGGGAATGAAGAAAGAAGCATGAAAAGTTGGAGAACTCGTGAAGAAATGAAAGAACCGGAAAGCTGTCAAGCAGACCTCTTCGCACTTAAACGACCATAACTTGAGCTACAGAGGTCCAAATGATGCGGTTTCAGTTGGGTTAGAAAGCTAACATCCGGGGCTTCGAAACGATATAAGATTTGCCATAGTTGCTACACGTATGGTGGCGCGCACGCGCATAGTACGCGCACGCACCGTTGCTGCACGTGATCACTTCATGCAAACTCGTGGCTAGCGAATTTACAAGCCTTGTGGGCCCAATCTAACTCATTTCTGATGCTATTTAAGCCAAGGATTGAAGGGGGAATGAACATACTTTACATACTTTTAATCATTAGCTTAGTTTTAGTAGTTAGAAGTAGTTTCTAGAGAGAGAAGCTCTCACTTCTCTCTAGGATTAGGATTAGGATTAGGTTTAGCTCTTAGATCTAGGTTTTAATCTTTGCTTTCTTCCACTTCTATCTCTCAATTCCTTGTTGCTATATTCATCTTCTTCTACTCTTTTATTGTAATTTCCTTTATGTTGTTCTTATATTTTGTTGTAGATCTAGTATTGTTCCCTCTATATTCTTCCAATTCAATAAGAGGTAATTCATACTAAATGTGTCTTCTTTGCTTTTCTATTGTTGATCTCTTATTTTTGTAGTTTTAGATTCCTTTAATTCTTGCATTTAATAATGATTACTTCTATTGCACTTTATGTGTTTGTTGAAATGCCTCTTCTAGATATAGTATAGATTTTGTTCCTCTTGGCCTAGGTAGAGTAATTAGTGACACTTGAGTTATCTAATTCCTTTGTTGATTGGTAATTGGAGAGATTGCTAATTGGTTTGGAGTGCACTAAAGCTAGTCTTTCCTTGGGAGTTGGCTAGGACTTGTGGCTCAAGTCAATTCATCCACTTGACTTTCCTTTATTTAGTAAGGGTTAACTAAGTGGTAGCAATGAACAAATCTCATCACAATTGAGAAGGATAACTAGGATAGGACTTCTAATTTTCATACCTTGCCAAGAGCCTTTTATAGTTGTTAGTTTACTTTCTTGCCATTTATCTTTCATGCTTCATATCAAAACCCCAAAATAACTCACAACCAATAACAAGACATTTTATTGTAATTCCTAGGGAGAACGACCCGAGGTTTCAATACTTCGATTTATAAATTTAGGGGTTTGTTTTAGTGACAAACAACTTTTTGTATGAAAAGATTATTGTTTGGTTTAGGAACTATACTTGCAACGAGAATTCATTTGTGAAATTCTAAACCATCAAAAATCTAATCATCAGCACATCGATCCGGGCTCCGCCTCTGATACCATATGTAACAGCCCAGACCACCCGTTCGCACGATATTGTCCGCTTTGGCACACAAGGCCTCACAGTTTTGCCTTTGACGATAGGGATGATAACCGAAGCCTTCCACACTCACTCATCAAAATGTGTCATGCTAGGGAGAGGTATCTACACCCTTATAAGACATGCTTTGTTCTCCTCCCCAACCGATGTGGGACCTTACAATTTTTCAAAATAAAATTTCTAAATTTAGAATCTATCTCGCGCACTTAAAATTATTATTTTTATTAAAATGGTTTTACAAGAAACTTCGGTTCTTACATTCTCCCCTCCTAATAAAATTTTTGCCCTCGAAAATTCAAACTACTCGATATATCCTCTTCGAAGCATTCTACCGTGTCGATGTTCCCTCTCGCCTTCCGCTGCGTCACTCTGATTATTTGTCACTACGAGTCCAACTCACTTCGCCACCTCGAACCGAATTTTTCCTTTAACCCAAATGTCGCCTTTGTAATATTTTCCAAAACTTTCAAAACAAGCTTATTCTAAATCAGTTCATTGTTAAAGCTTTCTCAAAAGAGTCAAAAATCATTTACTCGGAAGTCGATTACTTTAAATCACAATTTTTTTAAATAAAAACTTTTCAATTTGAATCCCTTTCAATAAGATAAATTTAGAAACCAAATTCACAAATTGATAAAAATCATAGAACTCACTCTTCTTTTAAACCATATCATTTAACCCAAGAGTTCCATCCTAGTTTTAAAATCAAATCATTTAAATCCAAAGTTTCAAACCAAATTTCAAAATCATTCTAAACTTTAAAACTTTTCCAACAAGGTTCAAAACCATACCGGTTAGAAGTTTGGAAATCATAATTAAAAACTGCAAAAGCATCAATCGGCACTTCCCTTGCCACCAGTGCTGAGACCCACCTATCAACCGATATGCCACAACTCCACGAACAGGTATTCCAGAACATGCTGAGCTTGTAACGCATTAGTTAGGTTAGTCATCCTCACTACCTCTCCGTTAACATGATTGACCTGTCCGCCAGTTGCCATTCGGGTTTCCTTTCTACACCAAACAATCGATATCAAGGTGATCAGTCTCAATATCTCAAGCTCAGTGCTTCAATTATCCCCAAAAGCACTCACAAACAAGCATGCTATGCATATCAAGCAGATAACCTAAATAGCATGAATTAAAAAAAATGACTCAGAGTATGCAACGAAGCACAATCGGTCTATCCCTCAGGCTCACGAGGATGAACTGCTCTGGTATCATCTGTAACAGCCCAGACCACCCGCTAGCACAATACTGTCTGTTTTGGCACACAAGGCCTCACGGTTTTGTCTTTGACGATAGGGATGATAGTCGAATCCCCCCACACTCACTCGTCAAAACGTGTCATGCTAGGGAGAGGTATCCACACCTTTATAAGGAATGCTTCATTCCCCTCCCTAACTGATGTGGGACATGCCTTATAAGGGTATGGATACCTCTCCCTAGCATGACGTATTTTGACGAGTGAGTGTGAGGGTCTTCAGCTACCATTCCTATCGTTAAAGGCAAAACCGTGAGGCCTTGTGTGCCAAAGCAGACAATATCATGCTAGCGGATGGTCTGGGCTGTTATAGATGGTATCAAAGCCAGAGCCCGGATCATGTGCCAGCGAGGGAGCTGGGCTCCTTTAGGGGGGTGGATTGTAAGGTCCCACATCTGTTGGGGAGGAAAACAAAGCATACCTTATAAAGGTGTGGATACCTCTCCCTACTATGACGCGTTTTGACGAGTGAGTGTGGGGGGCTTCGGCTATCATCCCTATCGTCAAAGGCAAAATCGTGAGGTCTTGTGTGCCAAAGCGGAGAATATCGTGCTGGCGGGTGGTCTAGACTGTTACAGATGGTATCAGAGCCGGAGCCCGGATCGATGTACCAGCGAGGGCGCTAGGCTCCTTTAGGGGGTAGATTGTACGGTCCCACATTGGTTGGGGAGGAGAACGAAGAATGCCTTATAAGGGTGTGGATACCTCTCCCTAGCATGACGCATTTTGACGAGTGAGTGTGGGGTCTTTGGCTATCATCCCTATCGTCAAAGGCAAAACCGTGAGGCCATGTGTGCTAATGCGGACAATATCGTACTAGCAGGTGGTCTGGGATGTTACACGTTGGCCTGGTTTTGTGTCAAAATCTTTAAAATTAGTGTCAAAATTTGTATTTTTAATATTTCTACTTTTCTAAACTATAAAATTTAATTTTCTAATATCTTTGAATAATAATTAATTTATTGGCTAATTATTTATTAATTTTTCGGAGTTTACACATAATGTTTATCTTATTATCTATGTAAATTCTCAATTATAGGAATTTAGTTGAATCATGGGTACAATGAAAATAATAGACACTTTTTTTAAAAAGACTAGCCAGAAGAGTGAAAATGTTTCTAATGTTGTTACATCAACACCAACCTCTTCAATACTTGAGGCATCAAACATGAATACTTTAGCTCCTCAACAAGATAGTTCAAAGTTAATGCACCCATGACTTAATCCTGAACAAATGGAAGTATGTCATTTGGTAAGAGATCTAGAAATTCAACCAATGATTTGGAAGTTTCATCCAAGTAAAAGAGATGAAATTCATCGAGCTTATCTTAAAGCTGGACCAAATCAATCAATACTTGATAATTATCCATTCATGAGCGATACAAGTCATCGTCGTCGGTTTCAAGCTTCTTGGTTTGAATTATACCCTTCATGGTTAGAGTATTCTATTGAAGATGATGCTGTATATTATTTACCATGCTACCTATTTGCTATGGAATCTTCAATCAACACATATTCAAATGCTTTCATTGAAAATGACTTTAGGAATTGGAAGAAGGTAAATAGTAGAAAAGATTGTCCTCTTTTGAATCACATTGGCAAAGGCCCCAATTCGTTCCATCATAGGGCAACGAAATCATGTGATGATTTGATGAAGAAATCACAACATGTTGATACACTTATGAAACAACAAACATCAGAGAAAATTGAGAATAATCAACGTAGACTTGGAGCATCTATTGATTATATTAGATGGTTGACTTCTCAAGGTTGCGCTTATAGAGTTCATGATGAAAGCTCGAGTTCAGATAATCGAGGTCACTTTATTGAATTGTTAAAGTTTTTGAGTTCTTACAATAGTAGTGTTCAGAAGCTTATTTTGGAAAATGCTCCTAGATTTGCTAAATATACTTCAAGTGATGTTCATAAAGAAATTCTACATGTTCTTGCTACAATGGTGAGAAATTCAATTAGAAAGGATATTGGAGATGCCAAATTTTGTATCATCATTAATGAAGCTCGTGATAAATCTAAAAAAGAGCAAATGGCTATTATTTTGAGATTTGTTGATGTGGATGGTTTTGTTCGTGAACGCTTCTTTGATCTTGTACATGTTATTGATACTAGTGCCTTGACTTTGAAAAAAGAATTGGTGTCTGTGCTTTCTATTTATAATCTTCAAATTGAAAATATTCGAGGTCAGGGATATGATGGTGCTAGCAATATGAGAGGAGAATGGAATGGTTTACAAGCTTTATTTCTCAATGATTGTCGACAAGCATATTATGTCCATTGTTTTGCTCATAGATTGCAATTAGCACTAGTGGCTGCTTCAAGGGAAGTACTTCAAATTCATGAGTTTTTCACACAATTGACTGTTATTGTCAATATTGTTGGTGCATCTTACAAACGACATGATCAACTACAAGAAGCTCAAGAAATTGAAAATACAAAATTGATTGCCAATGATGAGCTAGACACAGATCAAGGTGCAAATCAAATGGGCACTTTACAAAGAGTTGGAGATACAAGATGGAGTTCTCACTTTCATTCTATTTGTAGTTTGATAAGAATATTTGCAGCTACTCATATCGTTTTTAATAACATTATTGATGATGGTACAACTTCTGCTCAAAGAGGTGAGGCTTATGGTGTCAACAAAGTGCTATTCTCGTTTGAATTTGTTTTTTCGTTACATTTGATGAAGAAAATTATGGGGATTACTAATATTTTGTGCCAAGCATTACAACAAAAATTCCAAGTTATTTTGAATGCAATGCATGTTGTTTCCACATCAAAACTACTTCTTCAAAAATTGAGGGATAATGATTGGTGCAATTTACTTGAGATTGTTAAGAAATTTTGTGAGAAACATGAAATTGATATCCCTGATATGAATACACAATACACAATCAACCAAAGATAATAATCGAGCATCATTATCGAGTAGATGTGTTTTTGGCAGCAATTGACTCTCAAATACAAGAGTTAAATAGTAGATTCAATGAGGAAACCATGGAGCTTTTGACATTAAGTACTGCTTTGGACTTTAAAGACAATTTTAAGTTGTTTAATATTCAGAAGAGTAAAGTATCGTTTTTGTCCCCAACGTTTGGGGTAAGTCTCATAGTTGTCCCTAACGTTTAAATCGTCCTATTTAAGTCCCTAACGTTTCAAAATTGACTCAATATTGTCCTGCCGTTAGGGATCTGTTAACAGAATTGATAGCAGGACATAATTGAGACGATTTTAAAATGTTAGGGACTTAAATAGGATGAAAACGTTGGGGACAAAAACGATACATAGAAATAAATTTTAATTTTATCCTTCAATAATATCAATTTTTAACGGTACATATTTATTCAATTATTTTTTAATCACATCTAAGTAAATTACACTTAATCACATTACTTTTATTCTAAATAAATTTATGTTTTGATAATTTTTACTCTTAAAGATGTTTACTCATCATGAAATATTTGTAAAATGACTAGTATATAAATTTGCGGAAAAAAATGATACATATACAATAAAGTAATGTGATTCTAGTAATTTTACAAACATTTCATGATGAGTAAAAATCTTTAAGAGTAAAATTATAAAAAAATAAATTTATTTAGAATGAAATAAATGTGATTAAGTGTAATTTACTTAGATGTGATTAAAAAATAATTAAATAACTATGTACCGTAAAAAAATTGATATTATTGAAAGATAAAATTAAAATTTAATTATATGTATCGTTTTTGTCTCCAACGTTTTCATGCTATTTAAGTCCCTAATGTTTTAAAATCGTCTCAATTTTGTCCCGCCATCAGTTCTGTTAACAGATCCCTAACGACAGGACAATATTGAGTCAATTTTGAAATTTCAGGGACTTAAATTGGACGATTTAAACGTTAGAGACAACTTTGGGACTTACCTCAAACGTTGAGGACAAAAACGATACTTTACTCTATTCAAAATATATGCAAGTTAGCTAAAAAAGTTTTATCCTTCAAATTTTTCTAATCCTGAAAGGATTCTTTTGAATGCTCAATTGTAACATTATGCATTTGATATACCGAATCATCTAAAAGATGTTGGGACACTTTCTAAGTTATGTCAAAGATTAAAAGAAATAGGAAAACTAAGAACTTATCATTTGGTTGATAGACTGATTCGCAATGTCTTGACTCTTCCAGTATCTACAACAACAACAGAAAGAATTTTTTTGGCAATAAAAAATGTTAAAACAAGGCTTCAGAGTAAAATGACATACGAATTTCTTGCAGATAATTTAGTCATTTATATTGAGAAAGAAATTGCAGCTATTTTCAGTACAGATTCAATAATAGATAACTTTGAATCAAGAAAAAAACGTCGAGCTCAATTATCTATTTAAGTTGCAAATTTTAATTAATTTCAGCTCTAATAATATTATTATTAATTTTTCCATTGCAGAAATTATGGTTGTGATTTAAATTATTTACATGAAGCATAATACATTTTTTAATAATTTTGTAGAAAATGTTTAAAAAGGGATTGAATAGTATTTGAATATTCTAAAAGCAAGTATGGAACGACCTATATAATATTTAAAATTAGTTTTGAGATATTTGTGTTTAATTATTATACATATATGTTCAGTTATTTTGTAAAAAGTAAATTCTAAGTCTTAGTTGTTATTTTTAATTAAAATTAGAATTAATCTCCACATACAAGTCTTTTTGCTATACAAGTCTTACAAGTTCTGAAATTCACTTCTTCCTAAAACGCGCCTCTTATGGCACGTATGTTTCACGCTCCTCCTTAACAGATTTTTCAATCAACACGCACACATTCTTCTTTGTTATCATCGTCATCAACACTACCTCTTCCTCCTCCTCCTCTTCCTCCTTCTCTTTTTCATTGGATTTTATTCTCTTCCTTTCTTGTTCTCTTTCTCCTCCATTATCAGTTATCTCGTTGTTGAATATAATGAATAATTCAAGTTCAGATTGTCAATTGAACCAGAACGAAATTGATTATTATTTTTTAATCCAATCAAGTGACTGAGGTGTGGTTCAATTCAGAAGAAAAAAATGCAGCATTAGAGGAAATATTTTTCTGTATTTGCAGCAAATTTAGGTGTAACACGAAGATATTTGAGTGTAAAACGAAGATATTTAGGTGTATTTTTATTCTGATAAGTTCTGCATAATTCATAACTCTTCCTCTTCCTCCTCCTCATCTTCTGCTGTTTCTTCTTTTTTTTTTCATCATCATCACCATCTTTTTCTTCTTTTTTTCTTATTCATCTTTTTCTTTTTGTTTTCCCTTCTCAAGTTTCTTCTTATTTTACTCTCTTAACAAGAATAAAAACAAAAAAATAAACAAAGAAGAAGAAGAAACACATAATGCTGCAAAATTACTTGTAAGATGATGAATTTACATTCATTTAACTAAAAGAAAGAAAGAAATAAGAAGAAGAAGAAGAAAAATGCAGCTTTAGAATAAATATTTTTCTGTACAAAAATGCTATTTATACACTAAAATCAGCCACCAATGTATTTGTGTATAAATACATGTGTGTTTTAATTTATTTTCAATGTATATTTGTATTTCAGTATGTATTTTATACTAGTGGCTGACTTTGAGAGAAAAAAATCAAACAAAGAAAAAAATACACAATGTTACAAAATCAAAAGAAGAAGGAAGAGAAACACGACAATGAAAATGAAACACACAAAAAAAAAGGAGAAATACAAAAAAAAAGAAGGAGAAGAAGAAGAAAGAAAAAAAGGATGATGAGAAACGCAAAAAAAAATGACAATTATAGTTTTCATCAGAAAAAAAATAATTATTCATAATAATAATAATAATAATAATAATAATAAAAAAGGAGAACTTTAGAAATGTAATAAATATAACACGCTTTTTTAGATGAACATAACTTCTATTAAATTTGACCAAATTTATAAGATTCATAAGTCAAAAAAACAAAAAATAAAATAAAAAATAAAAAATATTAGTCCCTTCTAAATATTGTCTAGCTTCGCCCCGCACTACAACCCCCACCTTCTCCACCTCCAAACTACTCTCCGTCAGCCAGAGGGTGTTGCACTGCCGGCGTCTCCTTCGTCGCGGTCCTCTTCTCCTTGGCATCTCCCTCTCCGTGCTCACACTCTTTCACCGTCAAGAACGTCACTCTTCTACATCTCACGAACGTCGCTGAGTTGTCACCCAAAAATCGCCGTTGGCCTCGCCTCTTGTCTTCGCCGAATGACATATCTGCTTGCTTCTTCAGCGTCGTCGACGGTAAGTTCCTCATCCTCGCCTCTGGTCTTTGTTTGTCCCTAACCCTTGTTTGTCCTTGTCCTCGTTCCTAAGTCCTTTGGCCTCGTTCCTGAGTCCCTGCTGTTTTAATTTGGTTCAATGATTTCAATCGCTTAAATAAATTATTCTGCTAGTGTTGAATAAAACTATGTAAATCAAAATAATATGACTTGTCATTATTCTCATATATTGACACATGTTCAGGAGGGCAAATTTTCTTATCATATATCTTCTAACTAATTAACTCAAAGCATAAAGGGATAAAGGGCGCGTGCCCAGGTGAAGAAATCGGCTGTGGCTCCGTGAATGACAAGCGGCGGCCGCGGTAACCGGAGGTGGCGGTTCCCTTGGTCTGTACTCTCCGTCTTTCTCTTCCCGTACCTTTTGCTTTTTTTTTTTTTTGGTATTAAAAGGGATAAGTAAAGAAGCTGTTGTTGAACTTAGTCTTAGGGTTTTGGATTACCAGAATTTGCTGATCTTTGCAATGAAATGGTAGAGCTGAACCTAGACTTGATGAAGTGAAGATGATGATTTGTGTGTGTGAGTTGAAACTAATTAATTAATTATGGGTTAATGGTTAGAGTCTGCTCCATAATGTGTCATCATATTTGATTAAATGCTTCCATTTTGCTTCTTTTTGATATGATCACTTGATTTGGTTTGATTCACCTATTTATTACCACTTTGAGCTGAATAATAATAATAATAATAATAGCAACAACAATAATAATAATCATATATTATTATTAATAATAATATTGTTATTAATTGATTTGAATATCGGTGCAGATGACATAGATACCAAGAAACTTATCTTCTGATTAGGAGCCTCAACATTTTGATTCATTTTCTTGGTTTGGAACATTTATATGTATCGATTCACCCATATAACCTCAAAGGAAACTTTACTCTGTTATGTACTTGATAAAATATAAACTTATAAGGGGCCTTCTTGGTTCAGGGATTAGGGATACTGACAAAGTGACAAGGATGATTAGGGCAGTTGCCAGTTTCATGCAGTAATATTCCCAGATTGAGAAGTTGCCTTAGTTTTCGAAAAAACAAGTAACTTTGAGAATAGCAAATTTTAAAAACATATAATATTGCTGCTGCTCACTCAAAACTAAATGTAATAAATAAATGCTTTTGGATAGTTATGTTTTTAATTGATGCATCAGTATGAAGTTTAAAAGAATGAAAATTCTTCCCAAACAGATTTTATGTGCTTGTCAAGCATAAATCCAATGTTGATTGTAGTTCTATAGGGTATTCCATTCTCAAACTGAGTACTAGAATATATGAGACTTTTTTGGTGTGTTTCAAGGTTTGGAATTTTAACACAAGAACTTAGAGCCAAGGATGTCTCTTCGTATAAAGGCTGTGGTAGATAAGTTTGTTCAAGAGTTGAAAGAAGCATTAGATGCTGATATTCAAGATAGGATCATGAAGGAGAGAGAGATGCAAAGTTATATTGAAGAGCGTGAGCGTGAAGTAGCGGAGCGTGAAGCTGCATGGAAGGCTGAACTTTCTCGTCGTGAGGTATCCATTTCTCTAAAATTTATAATGTTTGTAGTGGGTTTTGCTACAAATCAATCTCATGATTAATCATATATCCTTGTATGATCATATGGATATATTTAAAATGTTAAAGAAATTAGAGAAAGGAGAAAGCAGTAGCAATCTAGCAATGCTAGTGTCAATTGACTTTTGATGATTATCCAATCATTTGATGGATAACCTGATTTTTGTTTAGATGAATGCTTTGAATTTGGATATCACTAAGTATCCATTTATCCTGCAGTCATGCATGACCATTGACCAAGAAATGATTGTATGAATTCCAATTCTGATGTCTAGATGAACGCTTGACAAAGTGAGATGTAGCAGTTTAATTTAAAGTTGATGGTATTGAAGATTTGATATAAGTGAAATTTTAATGAACTTTCCTGAAACCATAGAGACAAAGTAATGTGGCTTTTAGGTACTAGGCATTATCAGAGCAAATTATTTGACTAATCAGTTAAAGTTGGCAAGTATCACTGAAACAGTGGCTTCATGGTTGATTTATAAGATGCTTAGCTGCTGCAACTTTCTGCAAAATTAGTTCTCCTTAGACTAGGACATTATACTTTTGAGACACATATAGTTAGGACAACCCTTATCTAATATTTTTTTCTGATATCATGTTTTACACATTCAAAGGTACCACTTTTCATTGTTCTGTAATGATCTGGGGCATTTTGTGAGTTACCAGCATTTTGACGGGGATAAAAAGATGGAAATTGACTGAAGAGAACTTTTTGGCATTATAACAATATTTTCTTTTATGATACTGCTGGTTTACAAAAATTTACACCGTTACTTTTTTGTTTCAGGCAGAGATTGCGCGTCAAGAGGCAAGACTGAAGATGGAAAGAGACAACCTTGAGAAAGAAAAAAGTGTCTTAATGGGAACTGCCTCAAATCAAGATAACCAAGATGGAGCTCTTGAAATTACAGTGAGCGGCGAAAAGTACCGATGCCTTAGATTCTCCAAGGCAAAGAAATGATGCTTGATGCTCTGCTTAGCAGACCAGAATGGGAAAAAAGTACGTTTTTCACTCCTCACCTCCAAAAGAGAGGGTTAGTCCAGCTAAGAGACTAACATGCAATTCCATGTCAAGTTGTGGTTTATTTGTTCATTATTCATTGCTCAATTTGGAAAGTCATTGGTTGGTCCATATTGTTTCATCTGTAAATTTTTAGTATTACAGTTTCACATTGATGAGTTGGTACTTTTTGTAGGAAAATATATGGTTTCAGTTACGTTAAGGACAACTTTGCCGAGTTAAATACAAAGTTTTTATTGTTATCCGGACAATTGTTACGACTTCTGCATTAAAAATATGTAGCTTATGTTTTCTTAATCTTAACATAGAATTGAACATAATTTAAATAATTATATTACTTTCCACTTGATTTTATAGTGGAGCAGCATGTTTTTAAAATATGCAACAAGAATTTTTATCAGATAGTAGGAGTATTTGCTCTATTCTAAATTAAATTAAGATTAAGAATTTGTGTCCGAATGGTGGAGTATCTTGTCAGTTCTAACATAAATTGATATTTATTTTATATGCATTATTAATGTAGAGGATTTTGTTTTTTATAGTTTAGTTATTTGTTCATGTAGCAAATTCTCTCTTATTGATTTAACTCTTATTGTTCTGGGAGTTGCATTAATTTATGAATGATGATAGGAAATGATTGCATCATATTTTAAAATATGTTAATCATCCGGAAAAATTAGGCTTAATTATATGATTCACTAGCCAATTCAAATGAAACAATCCTAGGATAATTCATATCCTACTTTTGTTTGAATAATACTTAATGATGAAACCTGATTTAATCATTAGTATTATTTATTATTATAGATAACTTCTAGTTTCAACATTGTGATGAATGAAAAGAGTCCTGAAATTGGAAAATGCTTATAATAATGGTTTTGACAATGGATTGAGGACTTAAAGTGGCATCAACCCTAAGTATTCCCTCAGATTCATCAATCTTAAGCAAATCCAACTGAGATTGCAAAAGAGATGCCGGCATGTAATGTGTCCCTTCCGCAGCTCTTTTTTTTAATCGAACACTTAGCACCTCAGCAGGAGCTTCCAACAGTACAAAGCTAACAGCACTTGTTTCATAACTTCCCAATTTGTAATCAGGGTCACTTGATCTTAATGTTTCTCTATATTGCTTCTTCAATGCAGAACACCCAAGAATCACACCATTTCCGTTAACTATGTGTTCTTTTGTGGCATCTCTTAGTGATTCAAGCCATGGCATCCTGTCTTCATCAGTGAGTGGGATTCCCTTGCCCATCTTTTCTGTAATATTTAGAAAAAATAAAATAGGGGAGAGAAAAATTAATAGAAATGTTATTTCAACATTGCTAAAAGCTGTCTATATAGTTGGTAACTATGTAAATAATTTGTAATTTTAGCTTAAAAGGAATTGAACTTCTAAAAAGGTTTGTGACTTTTCAAGGAGGAATTTCTGAGAGTAAAAGAACTTTGTAACTTCTAAATGAAATTTTTGTTACTATCAATGCAGTGAAAACTCTGCTATGTTTCACAAGGAAACTTTAGCAAAGAGAGAATGTATGTATCCTACATTTTTATTATACTCCATAAAAATTGTTAGACAACTTTTGAGTTATTAAAATAATAAAACCTAAAAAAGTAAAAGATCAACATAAACAAATAACGAAAGAAACAAGACAGATAGAAACAAGTTCTTTATTTCAGGATAATATCACCCAAAGATGCATTGCATTTGTACAATTGTGCATGTATGCTCATATACCCACCTTTGTTTGATTCAGAATGAAAATCATCAGCATCAAGATACTTATATTTCATCTCTTTTCCCAGCATCTGTCCTACTGTGCTGTTGAGTAGATTTTCAATTGATTGATAAGTTTTTGAAAAGAAAATAGTTAACCAATCAGTTTCATTCATCAGCTCAAAAATTTAACTAGAATAAAGATAGAACTATCCAACATATCATTATCAAGGCGTTAATCCAGAGAAATTGTTCAGCAGACTAGCAATTAGCAGAGCCATATTCTAGAATTATTATAGTGGACTTCTTGTATCCCTTCTTTTCTATAGAGATATCAGGTGTTCTTTTATTTTATTTTATTTTTTTTACCGGCAGGTGAGGTTCGAACTTGACACTCGGTTAAGAAATGTAGAGCCATTTATACTCAACCATTGTATTTTGATAGTTGTGGTTGCGGGTTTATAGTTTAGGATTTAGGACAAATGGCTAATGTTTTAGTACATCAACACAAAGAAAAATTTGAATCTAAAACATATTACTTGAATATTTTACAATTAGACCCTTCCTAGTAGCTAAAGAACAAAGAGTTTATGAAATCATCATATGTGGATCAAGCTACGTTCCACTGCATGTCAATCACTTCTAATTAGTTTCATGCTCTTCATTCATGTTACCCCGACTCTCGGGTCCCGCACCAGAACGGCCTCCGACTCAGATATCCGGGGTTGGCCCTACCCCCTTTCTCTAGAAGGCCCGAATCGGTCTTCACATCTTCTAACTGATATTTGAATTCAAATACCTCTCTTATCTTAGTTAAATAAGATAAGATGAGATAACTTCCACTCCCTATATAAAAGGGAGCCAGAGGCCCTCTAACGTACGTCATTCAGTTCACACTTTATACCTCTTAAATCCATTATGATTTGTACGTCAGAATGTCTTTCAGATAATCCCGTGACCGCCCCGACTCGATCCATCTCACAATTCGTACCAGAGACTTCTAGTATAATTCATATCCTTTAATGTTGTTTCTAAGCCTTTCATTTTCATATCTAAGTCAACGTTTCATTCTATAATAACACAAAATGTCCAATTTTGTGTAACTGACTATGTATCGTACTCAAACAATTTTGAGTAACTCCCGGCCAAGTTTTGGTTGGAGTGGATGGGGCAACCAAAAATTCAATGACGATATATGTGTGGGTTAATTTAAGATACAATACAAACTAAGTACACTTATCCTTACTTTATCTTAATTCTGAAATCAATTTTTTTTTTTAATAGGAGACAATAGAGGCTTTGGTTATTGGATGGATGGACTTACGTTTTTCCGGCACCGCTGACACCCATGATTACGATAACTTCACCTGCCAAATCACATGATATATATATATATATATATATATATAAACAAAGATTAACATCTATACTTTACATGGAAATTGAATTCTTATATACAAAATGAACCAATTGATTCACCTTTTTTCTTTGGAGCCATATCTAATGTAGGTACCTCTCTGTCTGATGAAGGCATGAAAAATCAAGTCGAGAATCAAGAACGATATATATTGACTTCTAGAAGAATAGAGGGAGCGAGACTTGACAAAACTCATCGCATAAGGATAAAAATAATGAGCCAAATGAAGTAATAATGATAGAAACTGAACATTAAATGTTGCAGCTATCACGTGACTCAGCTCCAACAAAGCAATTGAGGTTAAGCTCTTAAAGGTCGGGCTAAATAACTTAAATAAATTCTTTTGAAAAAAGAGTTTAAAGTATAAGAATTTTTATTAATAGTAGTTTATAAATAAGTTATTTTGTGTTTGAATTTTTAACTATAGAAATACTTATTTTAAAGTTGTAGCGTTTGGATAAATAACTCAAAAAATACAATTTTTTTAACATAAGAGAATGAATATTAAAATAACGATGATAACAAATACTTTCCATTATTGAAGGTAGATTTTACATAACCAAATCACTAAGATTATAATCGATCAGGCAATTGATTCTTTATTTGTTCTCTAATTAGTTCTATTTTTCTAGCACTTTCAGCATTCGGTTCTTCCCACGTAATATCATTAGAAACTGGTTCTTTTACTTCACCTTCACCTTCACCCATAAGATCAAAATTTTCATAGAATTCTTCAAATTGTTCATCGCTTGTGTCATTCCGTCGAATAAAATTGTGTAAAGCCATACAAGCACCAATAATTCTAACTTGTGTGTCTAAGGAAAACGATGCCATGGCACCTAAAATTTTCCATCTTGCTTTACAACATCCAAATGAGCGTTCAATTGTACATCTAAGGCTAGAATGATAATAGTTGAATACTTCATTTCTTCCTCTTGCTTTGGACCAATCTAAAATGCGAAAGATGGTATCTGTGACCTTTATAAGGACCTAACAACCCCATAAAACACAGATAGCCAGAATCTACCAAGTAATACTTATCTAGCAAAAATTTAGTGCACCATAAAATCAGTTAATAAAAATAAAGAGTTTAATCTTATATAAATAATATCAGTCTCATATGCTAACCTTTAGGAGGAAGAGGGAAATGAAGACTTTGTCTACGAACAGCTTGATTGAAAATTTTAGTATCGTGTGCAGATCCCTCCCAACCCGCCCATACAAATGTGAAACACATGTTAAAATCACATACTGTCATCACATTTGTAGTTGTAATCCCCTTTCTACCAATGTATGGAATTTTTTTGTCGGCAGGAACAACAACAGGTATATGAGTTCCATCTACTGCACCAATGCAATTTTTAAAATATGGATAATATCTTTCATTATTTTTAATTTTCACTAGAGTATCTGTGAATTGTGGATCAGTTGGTTGAATAATATGTTGAGCAAGCTTGCAAACAGCATCCAATAAACAATGAAATTGTCTAGAAATAGTTTCTCCTGAATGTTGGAATCTCTCTTCAGCATTACGTATTGAACCTGGTTATCCAATGATATATAAAAATATACCTACTTGTTCATGAATTTCAATCCCTTTTGTTGTTTTTAGATTGTAAGTACTTTGTAAAACATCACAGAGATGAAGGAACACAAGCTTTTTCATCCTAAATTGCTGGTAGCAACGAATAGAATGCCCATTTAAAAGTTCATTTACCCAACCACTTCCTGTCAATCTTAAAGTTCTTCGTGGATTTTTCACAACGTACTTTAGAAAATAATCAACACAAGTTGCGATTGTTATTAAAGTCATTATCTTCTTCTTACGTTTGGATGCAACCTTTTGTTTGTTTTCAAATTCTTCGTCTGACACATTTGTATTTGACATCAAACTTTCAGTTGACAAACTTTCAGTTGAGCTGTTAGATATCCTGTTATACAAATATTTTAAACTAATATCAAATAAACACTAGTTCACATATTAAATATAAAATAGCAAACAACCATTAGAAAATAATAAAAAAATATAACCATAGAAAATATTTTTTGAACAACACATAAATATATTAAAAAGAGACATTCTAGCAAAAAAAATTTTAAGAACCAGACACATCTGCTAACCTATGAGTCTTCAACCAACCAAGTTGTAAGGCAGAATCTTCTAGCTCCATAAAATTCTCTCTATTCGACCTTTTTGTCATTAGTCTTGTAGCTATAAAGAATATATCACTCCCCACTTCTAGCCCAGGTAATTATTTGAGAACAGATAAACAAGTAGATATACTTGGTACGTTATTTCTATGAGCTATTTCGTTGGCCTTTTCTTCTTCAAACACATTAATTATACGTTCTAGTTGAGTTGAAAGTTGAGAGGCTCCAGACCCTTTTTCAACCTTTCTTCTCTTTTGTCTCATTGCATTAAGAGATATTGATTCATCATTTAACTCATCTTCTAAACCTTCTTCTTCATTACTATTATCTTTGTCATTATATCTATCGTTATAACTATCATTTATATCTTTAGAAGGTGCCCATGCACCTACACCAGTAGCTACAACATCTTTAAAAAGAAACTCTATTTCATCAAGATGTTTTGGACTTTTCTCTCTAAATTTTGCCACATCAGAATTTTCCTATGAGACGATAAAATGACAATTAAAAATCTCTCGATAAAATTGATATTTCTGAAATAGTCTTAAAAAATGTAACATACCTTAATCTTAGCATCCCACCAATCATCACTTGCTTGTATGGTCTTCTTAATAGGATCCCAACCAAGAAGGGTCTCTTTTCCTTTTAGTTTAGCCCATAGTCCCATTCTCTTTTCATAGCCTCCCACTTGTTTTTAAATTGTTTAGACTCATAATTTAAACCAGTCTCGTTAAAAAATTTTGTTTTTAAATTTTTTCAACCAACTTTGTTAAAATGTGTTCCAGGTCTATTTCCAACTACCATTTCTTCTTTACATATTTTCATGAATAAAATAGTATTTGGTTCATTCCAGTCAGCTTTAAATTTTTTTCCAGACTTGCCACTTTTATGAATTCGTTGGGAAAGAACATAAAAAAAAAGAAAATTATAAAACTAATTATAAAAAATAATAGCAAGTTGTATAAAAATAAAATCACATATAAAAAAATAAAATAAAAATCACATATAAAAAAAATTAAAACTGAGATCTCATAGCATACACAATGTTCAATACAAATTTAATAATAAAAATAGAATGATAAAATAATAAAAAAATACCTGAAAGGAATATATGCTGGTTCAGATAGAACAGAAGATGGTAGTGAAGGGTCAATACTTTCAGCAGCAGATGAATCATTACCTGAAAATGATGGTAGAGGGCCAACACTTCCAGTAGATGGAACATTGCGTGAAGATGATGGTGGAAAGTCAGTGCTTCTAGAAGATGGAACCTTGCGTGAAAATGGTGGTGGAGGGCCAGTATTTCCAGCAGAAACAAAAATATTTTTTCACAGAATCAAGAACGTAAGTAGATTTTTTTGTTTTGAAATCAATTTTTTTCACGGAAGTGATAAAATAACTTATTGAAAAGGAGATAAGTCATCTATTTCTACTTCTTCCAAAAGCTGCAAATTAACTTTTCGGGAAGTTAAAAGCTCTTCTTTAAAATTGTGCCAAACGCGCTTATCGTAACTTTTCATAATTCAAAAGTAAAAAAAAAAAAAGTAGCTTTTGTCACTTCCCAAACGGACTCTAAGTCTAGCTATATATCTATCTATTCTATTAGGTGAATTCTATGATGTAGAAAGAAATATTCTTCTACATGTGTATGTTTGTGTTGTCTAAAAAGTAGTGTGACAAGTATTTAGAAAGAGAGTAACTGAAAAGATAAGATTTGACATGTTGTAAGTAAGATGTAGTATATTTTATCTTATGTAACATGTAAATGATATATTGATTAAATAGACTAATTATATTTATGTTAATTAATTATTAAAGATAATATTGGACCTTGTATGATTTTTTTATTTTTGAACTTTTTGAACGTACGCTCTCTCTCTCCAAAAATATTAACTTTACCCACAAAAATTTATTAATATTTATTTATTTTAATATATACCTTTTTTCTTTTTTGATAACTTAGATATATTCAGTTTCCCAAATATAAAAATATATTACATATTTTAACCAACAAAAAAATATATAACTTTATGTATTTACATACATTTAAACTAACGGTAATATTTATATATATTTAATTTAAATATTATATCAATATATCTGTCAATATTACTCTGGGTACATATAGATATTTATAAAAAAATATTATTCAAACACCACATATTCTTGACATCTTATAAAAATAGTTTGTTATTATTAATTATTGAGGAATGCTAGGGACCAGCAATTTTAGTGTTTTATAACCATCAATTGGCCATCAATAGTATTTTTACTAGTGTGAGATTACATCTAATGGTGAGAGATCACTCACTTTTGTTTTGATGGTTAAGTGCTGACCAAAAAACACAAAAGTTGCTGGCCCCTAGACTTTTTCTTAATTATTTATATATTTAAATTTTTTTAATTAATAAAACAAAAAATTATATTTAAGTGTTTAAAGAATATTGATGTCAAAATAGCATTTGTAATACTACCATTTTTATAGTGCAGAAAGAGAGAATATATATTTTGGGAGAGTTGATTTTTTTAAGAATGAAAATTGTAATAAGAAATTTTGCTTTTTGTTATAAAGGGAAATTAAAAATAAATTTAATTTTAATGTAGTGTTAGTATAAAATAATTTTATATTTACATCTAATGACATAACACTACATTAACAAAAATAATTACTTTTTATAGACGGTGTGAATTGTCATCCAAAAGACCAAATATAATTACACAACTATGTAAAACACATTTTATACTGTCAATACATCAAAATTAAACTCACTAAAAATATGTGCACCCAAAATTTGTATAACACCAGACATATAGAAAAACATAGTAGACACAAAAAAATATAAGAAAACATAGTTATTTTTCGGTATTATGTAGACGATATCTTGTTATTTTGTTTGCATTAAAATATCTATTTACAGTTGTTTATAAAAAATAATTAAAAAAAAATTTTAAATACGAAAAAAAGAAAAAAAATTTAATAATTAATATTTTAAAAAAAATGTCTAAAATACTTCAAGTTATTATTGAAATATTTTAGATGTAACCTATTATTTATAATTAAATTATTAATTTTTTTATAATGAATAAACTATGTTATTGAGTGAATATTTAATATTTATTATTTTATTAAATAAAAAAAGTATCTCTCAACAGATTTAACAAAATTATATGATTAGTTTCTCTTTGAGAGCATAAAAATGTGTTAAAGAAAGATGATAATTTTTCTAATATATATTATACATTCATTAATTTAATTTAAAATAAATATTAATAAATTTTTGTGTGTAAAAATTAATTTTTCAGATGATATTTATTATATAAATAAAAATAATTAATTGAATTTTCTTTTTCAAGTAACATGAGTTGGAAGAAAAATTATTAACTTAGATGAAAATTAATAAAAAAGAAAAATTCAATTAATTATTTTTCTCTATTGCTCTCTCTTACCCTTTCTAATAATAATAAATACAATTTAATTTAGTTAGAAGTTCATTATTTTATAGTCTTTTATATATATAAACATGACAGAATAAAATTGTAAAAATAATCTTTTTATCACTTTGGATATTTTAACTCTTTTTTATTTTTTTTCTCTTTACGTGTAATTTTATTTTGTGTTAACTTTGTTTATTTAATGATGAAATATACTCATATTAATTTTATCATATAATAGTTTATTTTTCTCTTATGTATTTTGATTTTTATAGTTACTATTGATCTAGCTGTTTTCGTTTTCTTGAATTGTTCTTTATTTTTTTATGACTTGATAATTTAAATAAAAAAGTAAAAAAAATGATGGCCAAAGGCAGAGGTTAAAAGCCTAAAGCGGCAACATCACTTCTCAGCATTATTATTATTAATATAAACTTTATTATTTCTTTTCTAACATTCTTTAATACGAGCTTCATTTTTTTCTTTATTATTATTAATGGTTTTATTATTTTCTTCTCTAATTATAAATCTCGTTATAATAATTCTTTGATAGAATATTTTTTTGGTGTAATAGATTTTTTTTCTATTTTTTTTCTTAAAAATAATTTATATTAAGAGAAACAAAGAAGATACAAATTAAATTTTAAAATTCAAATTTAAATAAGATGTATGTGCAAAAGGTAACTATGGAATTGAGATCTAGAATTCATTTGGTATATTTAACTCTTTGTATTATTGTCATTGAAAATTTTAAATATTATTATAAATTCTAGATATTTTTTTATCTTATATTGTTCTTAAATTCTACATTATATTGTGTATTTGAAGAGTTTTATCTTTTTTGAAATAAGTGTGATATTATATACTTTTTTGGATACAAAGAGATAATAAAGTTGAAATGAGTAACAAAATTGATAAGATACAAATTTTTAGAATTTCTAGAACAATTGAAAAAATTTTAGTTTTAAAATAAATTTTTACTCTATTTTTTATCTTTTATTTGATTTTTTTATAATTTTTTATTAATTTTATTATTAATTATGATTGTAATAATTCGTCACAAATTTGTGTTTTGTAAAAAAAATTTATCAATCATAAAATACAGAAGACTTAACCAATAAATTCAAAAAATGTTAATTAATCACAAAATTAAAAATTAAAAATTGTGATTTAATTATGTTGTAAAATACAAATTGGGGCTATTTAAAATTAATTATTTACCATTAATGTTAACTTAAATTATAATAAGGTAAAAGATAAAAATTATGTATAATAGTTTAATTTAATTATTTATACTATCAAAATTATTCTTTATTATATCCCATTTATTTTTATTCATTGGTGATCTTTAATTGTCCATTCATGGTGTAATATACATTTTTATATATGTTATAGAAATATGATTTGATTCCATTAACTTGCCAATTTTTTTTTTTTGAAAAATCTAAAGCTAAAGCACAAAAATATATTTATAGATATTTTTTTTGAACTAAAAAATTTAATATTTTTTGTCATTTTTTTGAAATTCTAAGTTAAATATGAATATCAATTTTTGAAATACAATAAATATATTTTAAATTTTTTGTATCTAAAAATAATATTCTATAAATGTTAGAATTATTTAGATGGATAAGTAATAGTAAATATATAATTATTTAGGATGGATAGAATTAAGTACATCTTTTTATTGAAAATATAAATTTAAAAATATTATATTTAATTCTCAATAATCAACCTTTCATTTAACCATTGTATGTTCAAAAGATTTTTAAAGAAATGAAATAATTTTAGGTATATAATTTTTTTGTAAAAATTTAATTAATTGAATATATTTATTATCGTTGATTAAAAAAGTAAATTGAAATGACAATTTAATATTTCTATACTCTTAAAATAATATTTATTTATTTTTCTAGCATTCTTTATCATCTAATGATCACATTAATATAATTTAATTCAATAAAATTATTTATCATCATTTGATTGAACAAAAATTCTATTTTATCTGAAAATTTTAGATTTCTCAACCTCAAGATCATCCATGTTAAATCATTAAGAAATATAACTGAGAATGCAGAAGTGTTCCTTCATTCGAGAGCATGATTGAGATCAGAGAGCTTGTCTCTTGTGGTTTTTTAATCTTCGTCAACCAAAACCTTCTGTATCTCTGATAGGGCTGAATCACAATTTCACTGTGAAAAAAGAGCTACGGAGATGACTTTGATGTGTTAGAGACCAAAATCCTGAAGTCATTATTTGTATTTGAGTGTGACACTCATTAAACCCTAAAACTCAAATAAAATTATATCTATGGTTTCAATTTCATTTATCCAAATCAAAAGAAATAATGACTTATTTAATTCAACATTTATGACAATAAATGAGATCACTGTTATATAAGTCATTTAATACGAAATTACTTAATTTGCGATTATAATTAATATATGTATTGCCCATAAATATATTAAGAAATAATAATTTCCTAACAATCTTCCACTTGGGCTATACATATATATTTTCCTGAAATAATCACATCTTATAAATTTTATGCACACATCTAAATATTATTTTCTTGATTACTTTAATAATCTAGTCTGTCTTATATATTAGTTATGAAATTAACATAACTTTTATCACATTAGTGTTGCAACGAAATCAAGATGATCGCCATACTAAAATACTCAACCACATAGATTAATTTTAGATGAAAAAATTCAGAATTACATACAAAAATGATCTCATGCATGCCTATTTTCAACTTGAATAAAAATTCTATTTTATTCGGTGACAGACTCAGATGAAACTGCAATGGCAATGCTTGGGCTCATAGCGACGATGACTAAACTAAGTATGTGGAAAAAGAAGAGAATAACTTAACAGACTCACAATGAGATATATATATATATATATATATATATATATATATATATAGAGAGAGAGAGAGAGAGAGAGAGAGAGAGAGAATTTACCTAAAGAAAAAGGACTCGGTAGGAGAAAGGTGGTGATGGGCTCAACAGCGACGGTAATGGGATAAGTAGCGATGGCGACATGAGCTGTGAAGGACGATGGGAGCTATGAAGGGGTAGGCGGCGATGGGATCAGCAACGACGATGATGGGAACTATGAGGTTTTTTGTGAAGAAGTCAAGAAGAAGAAGACTCTAGGTGAGGATGACTGGTTTCTCTTACATGGCTATAGAGTATGGACTGAAACTGTGAATTACTAAATCTGTGATGTGAAGCGAATCTTAATTCCTAAAAAGTGTTTATATGTATATATCCGGGGAGAGTACACCCTAAACCCGACCATATCCTGTCCTGAGAAAAATCTGTCCCGACTCGGGTCAAGTTATTACCCTTCCCAACCGGGTATGGATGGGTCGGGTATGGACGGGCTGGGTATTCGGGTACTCTTGTCAAATCTAACTACATATTGATACTCCATTTATTAAGGGTTTACCGCTAGCCAATGGGTAACTCCTAATAGTTGTTTAAGCGGACGAGTGACATGATCACTCAACAAACTCAAATTGATTAAGACAAATACTAATTATTTTAAATATTTTAATATTAAAAATCCTCAGATTTTAATTATAATTTTGTAAAATATTTATAATAATAATTACTATATATATTTTATTTAACTTTTTAATAAATTTTTTATATAATTTTATGCAGGGACGGATGCAGAAATATTATTGTAAGGTCCCATATCGGTTGAGGAAGAGAACGAAGCATGCCTTATAAGGGTATGGATACCTTTCTCTAGTATGACGCGTTTTGACGAGTGAGCGTAGGGGGTTTCGGCTATCATCCCTATCGTCAAAGGCAAAACTGTGTGGCCTTTTGTGCCAAAGCAGACAATATCATGCTAGCGGGTAGTCTGGGCTGTTACACTACCTGTTGTATCTGTATCCTACTTATGTTTACTTTATCTGTATTGTTTGTCTGTGCACCGGAGTATTATAGGAATCCTTTTAGCTTTTCCGAGACCTTATATATTATCTATGCGGGCACCTATACCATGTTGAGAACCTCCGGTTCTCATTCTATATATATTTTGTTTTTTTCAGATACAGGTTGAGAGCCACCTCGTTGAGCGTCTGGAGACCCTCCTTACAAGCGAAGAACTATTTTTTGGACTGTCATATTTTGTTTTAGGCTATGTATATATGTTTATAGAATCTCCGCATGTATATTTTGTGTTTTGTCTATCCTAGAGGTTGACTTGAAGATACAAGTGTTTATTTTATAGTTTGAGCTTTATTTTGGGTTGTATATAAATATATAATTATATACTCTAGCCGGCCTTAGCTTCGCAGGTCGAGTTTGGAGCTTGCTATCTGTGTTTTAGAACTCTGATATGTATATATATTTTTAGCTTTCTTTTGATCTTACCTATCCGTTTTATGAATATCCATGCAAGTGTCACACGATTTTCTATTTATCGTTTTTGTTTAGCTAATTCTTCAAGGCTCTTAGATATGATTTCTTTCAACTATATTTATGAACGTATCTTTTCTTTTAGGGGTCGTAATACCTTGCCACCTCTACTTTATGATTTAAGCGTAAGGCTCTGTGTGGTAGGGTGTTACATTATAGTATCAGAGCAGTTCGTTCCTGTAGAGCCTAAGGGATGGACTGATTATGCTCCTGGGCATACTCTGGGTGTGTGTATATGCTAATTAGGATATCTAATTGATATATGTGACATATTTGTTTATGAGCGTGCATTTGGGACTTTGAAGCATTAGACATAAGATATTGAGACTGATCACCTTAATATCACTTGTTTGGTGTGAACAAGAACCAAATGATGACTCGTGGACAAGGACGCGGTCGAGGTAGAGGACAAAATATTAATGCAGAACCTGAAGCCACTATGAATAACCCTATGAACTTTGCGAATGCTTTGGAAAACATGGCGGCTGCTATGCAAGCAACGATTGAGGCCCTTGGTCAGCAAGTTAATAATGAAAACGAGGGTAACGGCGGAAATGGGCCGATGACGTTAGCTACCTTTCTGAAAGTAAACCCACCAACCTTTAGAGGAACCACAAATCCCACCGAGGCTGATAATTGGTTTCAGGAAATGGAACGAGCTTTGCGAGCACAACAAGTGCCTGAAGATCAATGTGTTGAATTTGCTACTTATCAGCTGATGGGTGAAGTTCAGTATTGGTGGCAGGGGACTTGACGCCTTCTGCAGCATGATAATGTTGCAATCCCTTGGGTTGTATTCCAATCCGAGTTTTATAAGAAGTATTTTCCAAACTTAGTAAGGACGGCTAAGGAGCTTGAGCTGCTGCAGTTAAAACAGGGTCAGATGTTTGTTGCGGAGTACACAAATAAATTTGAAGAACTGTGCCAGTTTTTCCGAATTTCCCAAGGTGCTCCGAAAGAATTTGCAGAATGGAAATGTATAAAGTACGAGGGAGGACTTCAGAGTGACATTCTGAGCTCCGTTGGGCCGATGGAGATTAGGATTTTCTCTGAACTTGTGAACAAGAGCCGAGTCGTTGAAGAATGTGTGAAGAAGGCTACAATGATAGAGAATGATCACCGGGAATTCCACCGAAGGGAGCACGGTCAGGGATTCGCACCAAGGGGCCAAGAGTTTAAGCGAAGAGGATATGCTCAACAATTTTCCCAAGGTCGGAACTAAGTTGGAATGAATGATGATCATCAAGGGAATGGTAGATGGAAACCAGCAAGGGCTACTACAGAGGATCTGAGCTGCCAGAGGTGTGGGCGCTACCATCCAGATAGGTCGTGCTGTTTTAGTTTAGGTTTATGTTACAAGTGCGGTTTACCAGGGCATGTATCAAGAAATTGTCAGCAAGGGGGAAGTCAGGATGCGGGTTGCTCGCAACAGCAAAGTTGAGGTAATTGCAATAATCGAATTTAAAAAGCAGTGCATGATTTTAGAATACAACATTTATTCATAGCCTAAGATAAGGATAAAAACCTAAAACTGAAAATGTCAAGGTTAGTGTTAAACTTAAAACCATACTGAATTGTTCCGATTAGGGTATTGTCGTTAGATCTTGTAGAGTTTAATGAGGCTTTTAGTTGGCGTGGGGTGAATAATCAAAATTTTTAGAGAAGGAATGAATCAAAGTGCGACAGTGGAAGTGCACAAATTGGGATGACTTGAGGACTACTATACGTTGAGTTAAAAAAGAGGATTACGCTCATGTACTCGTGTGGTTGATGAAGTTTTCGAGGGCAAAAATTTTTATTAGGTGGATATGATATAAACTCCGAGAAATTAATAAATAATTATCCAATTAATTCTTATTAAAAAAATTTGAAAAATTAATTTTCATAATTTAGAGGAGTAGAAATATTAAAATTACGAATTTTAACACTAATTTAAAAAATTTTGGCCCAAAACTGAGCCAATAGACCGAACCAATTGAATCGGACCCAAACCGGCCCAAGGCCCACCATATAACCTAAGCCACGAATGAGCTTTCCTCATTTTTCACTCCTGGGAATGCTTCGAAGAGAGATTCACGTCTTGAAAACCTAAACCGCCTTCCAAAAATTCATCGTTCGTAACTTTCAATCCGGAACTCCGATTGACAAGTCGTCAACGGCCACGTGTTCGTCTCAAAATTCTCTTCAATTCTATCTAAACAAAGTGGTAAGAAATTTGCATTTCTTTTCCAGTTCTCTCTCTTCCCAATTTTGTGATTTTAGGGTTTGGGTATTGAGAAATTGAATAATTTTGATGGTTAAGGTGAACTCTAGCAGCGAATAATCATTGAGTTTTGTCCAATTGGTTCGTGGGTAAGGTAAGGAACTATTGAACCCTTGTAAAATATTGAATTAGTGAACCCTATGATGATTATAGTGATATTGTGTGAATTAGATTATGTTCTTGTTAATTCGGAGTTCAATTGGGCAGTTTGAAACGAAATCCGGGTGATTAAGCTTGAGGAATTGACGTTTAGAAGTTTGGAGCTTTCAAAAAGAGAGGTTTTTGAGGTATTACGAGCTTAGGGGGAATTGGCCAAGGTATGGTTTTGGTTTCTCGTAGATAATATATAATGTTTCATGAAAACATAGGTTAGATGACCATAGGATAAGTTGTATGATATGGAAGGTTAAGTTTAGTGACTTCTTGTTGGAAATTATTGAGTGGGTGGTTGAAATGCATGATGAATGATTATTAATGATTGTGAATAATGATGATAAGAATGATTGATGATTGATAAATGATATTAAATTATAATGATGAGCTTTGAAATGAATAATGAATGTGATAAATAATATTGATAGTAAATTATGATGAGGATAGGTTGTGGAGATTTGTTGAATATATATATGTATGTATTTGTGGTTGATTGGGTGGTTTGGATGGGACCCGAGAAGGGTGGCAAAGTCTGAATTTTAGGGGAGGTACTACCGAAATTTTATGAGATTTTTGAAAAGTTTTGTATTGGATAATTTTGATGGAAGAATAGTTTATCTGATTAAGATTGAACGAGTGTATGTTTGTGATACCTGGACAGTAGCAAGGATTGTGGCTCATCCCGCTTGCTTCAGGTCAATGTTTGAGATACCTGGGTAGTAGCAAGGATTGTGGTTTGTCCCGCTTGCTCCAGGTTGAGCTTCTAAACACCTGCCTGGGTAGTAACAACAGTAGTGGTTATTCCACTTGCTCTGGGTTGAGCGGATAGAAGCAAGGGTGTTGTGACTCAGTCTCACTTACTCTGCGAAGGGTGTTTTTGTCCACGGTTAGCTACCAGGACATGTCGGGTTGGCTTTATAACTGACAGATGAGACTCATCAGCCATAGGGCAGGCATACATCATATGCATATGTGTGTTTTGTTTGATTGTGGATTAATTGGGCTTGCCTATATGATTATTATGCTTACCTGCTATATTCGCTACCTGCTGTATCTGTAACCTACTTGTGTTTGCTTTGTCTGTATTGTTTGTCTGTGCACCAGAGTATTGGAGGACTGGAGGAAAACAGAAATTAGGGCTTAAGTTAGAAAGGAATTAGGAATAAGAACCTTAATAACCTACCCTGTTTATGTTTATGTTTTTTTATTTATAAACTTTAAAATTTAAATATGAGTATCGTAGTTCTAGGAATCCCTCTGGCTTTCCCGGGATCTTATATATTATCTATGCGGGCACCTTTACCATGCTGAGAACCTCCGGTTCTCATTCCATATATATTTTGTTATTTTTCAGATGCAGGTCGAGAGGCACCTCGTTAAACGTCTGGAGACCCTCCTTACAAGCGAATAACTATCTTTTGGACTGTCAGATTTTGTTTTAGGCTATGTATATATGTTTATAGAATCTCCGCATGTATATTTTGTGTTTTATCCCTCCTAGAGGTTGAGTTGGAGATACAAGTGTTTATTTTGTAGTTTGAGTTTTATTTTGGGTTGTATATAAATATATAATTATATACTCTAGCCGGCCTTAGCTTAGCAGGTTGAGTCTGGAGCTTTCTATCTGTGTTTTGGAACTCTGATATGTATATATGTTTTCAGCTTTCTTTTGATCTTACCTTCCGTTTTATGAATATCCATGCGAGTGTCACACGATTTTCTGTTTATCGTTTTTGTTTAGCTAATTCTTCAAGGCTCCTAGATATGATTTTTTTCAACTATATTTATGAACGTATCTTTTCTTTTAGAGGTCGTAATACCTTGCCACCTCTATTTTACGACTTAAGCGTAAGGCTCTGTGTGGTAGGGTGTTACAGGATGAACCTAAAAAGTGCATATATCAATATAGCAAAGAGCTAATTTAAAAAAAATGTTTCTATCAGTATTCAGTTCCAGAAAATACTTGAACTCTTTGACATAACAGAATAAAATGACTATTCAATAAACAAAAAAGTGACTATTCAATAAAGAATTTCAGAAAGGTAATATCAAACACAAAAAAGTGACTATTCTATAAAGACTAACATCAGTCATATATTAATCCTCCTAAAACATCAGTGAACCGAAATTTGCTCATACATGAATAAAAATTTATGTTAATAAGAACTAAAACTCCTATAATCCTCTCCGGGATAATTCGTATCCAGTGGATTGTAAAGGCTGGAGCTTGACTGAGTCGTTGATCCGCCGTCTAAAAGGTTTATCTGCAAAAGACATAATAAATCGTATATTAGCAAAATGCATAAATGAATTTTTCCCTAATCGAAAGCAAATCAATTTTACCTCGCTTGGAGCTGTCTTTTTCTTTTTCTTTGTGGCGTTTGAGATCTTTTTTTCTAGGTTTGATCCAAGTCTATTCTTCGGTTGGCCTCTTGTTTTGACACGTGGAAGGCTTTGAAGGTCGTTCATGTCGCTCAATGTCACTTCTTCGTGGGATAACAAACTTTTCCCTTTATTTCTCAGTTGATATTATTGGATCTCGGCCATGACTTTGTCAAAGGCACGGTGCAAAATTCCAGTCAGCTCCTCGGACTCTGAGGTAAATTCACAGATATTGTGGGATGGAAACACCAAATCGAAGAATCTCTTGCTTTTCAGCTCCAATAGAGGCTCGTCTTGGCTGCTCTTGATGTGTGTGTGCCTCATCTTTATGTTCTTGCTCCAGCGTTCTAGCATGTATTTCAGTGCCACGTTATCTACTCTCTTGAAACTTAGGACGCTTAGAGAATGGCGGCACAGTATGCCCCCTTGACTCGAACAGTAGACATTGACACTTTACCTCTCATGATACTGTGTCGTAGGTGATGAAAAACTTGTTGAATGTGGAGTTAGAAACCTGTTCTATGACTTCGTATGTTGTAAAACCTAGGGTGGAATGCTTTGATCTTGTGATGCAGTTCACCTTTCCTCTAAATTGTGCTTGAACTTTTCTAAACTTCTCGTGGGTATACACATGCTGAAATTGCGCCTCTATTGCTAATTTTGTTGCATACGATATCAGGGTGTAAAAATCTGCAGCATCGAATTCTCTCTCTCTTTGCTCTCTGCTTGCTAGGCAATTGTCGTATTGCTTCACAAATTGACTCAAGAAGTTGTTGCGTGTGATGAACTTGTTGAAAAATGTGTACATACTCTCGTTCTTTTATGTGCTTCTCATCCCAACCCAGAAGTGGTGATCCAGGTAAATTGGGATCCATATATGGCGATCTTCGTATAGCTCTGCATAATGAACCGAAGACATGAGCCAGTACAAACTGAAATTTGTGAACATTTTAACCAAAAAGTAACAGCATGAAAATAATTCGATTTGAAACCTTGTTTACTTGATAACCACTTTTTGCCTCCGATGCCGTACTTTGTGACAAAATCATTCCAGTTTCTCTCGAATGCGTCTTTTGTGAATGATTTCCCAACGATGTGGCTCATTTCTTGTTCGATTTCTTCGTGTCGCTTGTAGCCGTTTAGTTTGTTTGGGATCTTCTTTATGATGTGTCAGATGTACCACTGATGAATTGTTGTTGGCATGCACATCTCGATGGCCCCTTGCATCGATGCGCATTGGTCGGTCAGAATGCCCTTTGGTGCCTTCCCTCCCATGCAACGGAGCCAACAATTGAATAGTGATTTAAATGATTGGATGTCCTCATTTTTCATCAGGGCGTATCCAAAAAGTGTCGAATGACTGTGGTGATTCACGCCCACAAAAGAACCAAAAACCAGATTGTACCTGCAAAAATACACTGGCAGCAGTTATGAACTGAAATGTGTAGATTCAATGAACCTAAAACTATATGTAACTGAACGGAATACCTGTTTGTGTTGTAAGTGGTGTCGAATTAAACCACGTCTCCAAAATACTCGCATGTAGCATTGCTTCTTACGTCGGCCCATAATGCATGTTTGATGGAGTGATCGCCTTCGAAGTTGAGCTCGAAAAGAAATTTTGGTTCTTCTCTTTCATTCTTAATAGGTACTTCCCAAATTCTTTGGCATCGTCTTGTTCAGACACATTCTGTACTTCCTTTGTGATGTAATTTCTCACGTCTTTTTCTATAAAACTTAGTTTTCGATGACTGTCAGCGGCTGCTACGAATGATTGGTAAGTTTTGCTCGGTCTTATTTCGGCTTCCTAATTGGTTTTGATGGTGCGACACACGAACATGCTTAGCTTCCTAGCTGGACAGTTTAACCCGGCTGAAGGGTTTGTCTTTAGAGTTAGAGATATCTTGGATTTTCACCTCCCCTCATTTGCTGCATACGATTAGTTGATTCTTAACCTCGTCTCCCTTCCGAGTCGTGTTCCTGATTTTGATAGCAAGTTTGGAATAATTTTTGTAGAACTTTTCAGCTTCTTCTAGTGTCTTGAAAATCATCCCCACCTTTGGGACAATTTGTTCATCCACAATTTTTTTCTAGTTCGTACAGTAGACATTTTATCAGTCAATTATTCAATGCTCTCACATAATCTTTCTAGACACTTATCCAGCTAGAGAATTGGAAAGTCCCATTGATAAGCTCTTGCTCAAGCTGCAGATGCAGAAATAGGAGACAAACTTGTCATTGCCGTGGACTTTCTTGACAACCTCGTTTTGGTTATTTTCATCTTTTAAATTGGGAATTTTCTCTTCCTCTTGAACCTCTCCAAAGTCATGGATGAGAGTGTACTACGTCTTAGGATAGTAGTTTTCATCGCCATCGTCGTCGAAGAAGTTGAAAAAATCTCAGGAGGAAGCTCTTGGAGGGAAAGGTAATGGCGGCAGCGGCTTGGCGAAGAAAGGCAGTGGGCGGTGTTGTGGCAGATAAGATTCATCATAAGCGAAGGGTGGAGAACACCATACGAATTGTAGGGCTATAGATAGGGTTGATACGAAGAAAAAGAAGAATATGGATACGGATAGGAAGAAGAGGATTTTCTATCTTGCTGAATAAAGAGGTGGAGTGGCCGATTCCCTTGAGTGAGTTGATGTACGCCATGTGCGTCACTGCAAGAGCATATCTCTGGTGGATAGCTTCGTTGAGGAAGGTGCATCGATCTCGGCACAACACCACCGCCGACAGATCCTCCACCTTGGTGTTGTGCTGGAGGAAGGTGGAGAAATATTGATAATGGGGGAACCAATGCAAAAAATTTATTCAAAGAGGAGAAGATGTTGAAACGACGTCATTTTCACATGCTTAAGGCGTCTCTCCCTCAACGACGTCGTTTCATCCAATGCCCGGCTACCTAGCACTTACATTCTACACCAAATTGAATAGCGATTTAAAATTTATAGACCATTTTAGGCGCTTACTCTTATTTTATATATTATCAATTGTTTTTACGAATTTAACTTTTTTTTTTAACTAACACTTAGTTAAGTGGACAAATGAGATGACCACTTTAATTACGTTTCTTTAATCTTTAATATATTATTAATATTGATAATTAATTTGTTGGGCTTGTGGTTGGGTATTTATTTTTTTGGACGGTAACTGTATCATTTTTTGAAATATTTATTTTAAAATATAAATTTAAATAACATTTTTTTAATATAGATAATTTTAATTTTAAAATTTTATTTATGATTGTAGTTGTATTTTTATCTTAGTTGGCTTTTGATTTACTAAAGAGTCATGAGAATCCTTAAGAACTATGTACGTAAGTTCTTGAATAAATAGATGATAAAGTTTGAGGAAGGTATTATCTATTATAAAATCCATTCCTAAATCAAACATGTATGCATAGAGGACTATAAATCTAAAACTTTGTATAAATATTTCAATCATTTTTTTTATTTTGTGTACTGATTTATCAACAATTCTAACTTTTAATAGTTTTTTTTTAATATGTTTTGCAATCAAGTTCTAATTTTGGTTTACCAAACCATTGTGATGCTCGAGTGTCAATGAAAGTATTTACAATTTTTTTTGTAATTTTTATAATAATAAATAATATTGTATTTTCACTCAAGTTTTAAATATGTTTCTGAAACATATTCAAAGACATAATCTAGATTGTCATCATATTCTTCTAACGGTTGAAGAAAATAAAATTTGACAATTTCTAATTATTTTACAAGATACTTTACATCTTTTTTTTTTTTTACATTTATTTGCATAATGTTCTTGTTTTTGGCAAAACCAACATTTGCAATTTTTCTTTCTTTTTTGACACTTTATTTTTTGGTTTATTATTGGTATTTCTTTTTTTTTAAATATTTTTTTTCTTCTTCATTTATTTGGGTAATATCTTTTTTTTTTGAATTAGTGATGTTTTATTTCTGGTCATTTTTATTACCACTATAAGTTTAAAGATTTTTTATCTTAACAATATATATTAGTTATTTTTTCAAACTTTTTACGAGTAAATTGATTAAGTACGATTTTAGTCTTTATAATTTAATCTGAAAATCAAAATTGTCTCCAAAATTTCTTTTGCATACAAATTCGTTCCTAATATTAAGTTTATTTTAAAATCATCGTTTGGATAAAAATACTTTTGTGTTGCTCCCAGTAACATTGCTCCCACAAGAACATATCATCATCATCTTTTTCGAACAAAAAAAAAAAGAACTTGGGTACAACTACCGATAACTGTTCCACACTTTGCGATTGTGTCACTATTATTGGATCAATCTATTTCTGATGTTACACCTGAACTTGAGAATGTAATTGTTATTGTTAAAATTTATTATCATTTTATTTCTATAAGTATTAGTAAAGATTTTGAATTCATAATTTAATTTATTTTGTTAAAATTTATTATCATTTTATTTAATTTGATAATTTTTTTATGAGTAATATATTATTTTATTCCTAATATTTTTATTTTATTTAACTAATATTTTAAAATTGTCTCAATGTTATTTTATCGTCAATGCTATTAACATATTACTAACGACAAGACAAAATTGAAACGATTTTAAAACATTAGAAACTTAAATAGGACAATTTAAACATTAAAAATAATTTTAATACATATCCCCCTATGATACACGGATACTAACAGAATATGCGGACACACGAATTTTAAAATCTTATAAGATAGGGTACACACATTTATATAAAATATAAAATATTTTTTGGATGAATTGTAATGATATTTTGATATTTCATTGATATTAAATATAAATTAAATTTTAATATCTTTTTAATTATATAAAATATTTAAAATATCTTTTGTTTTAATAAATAATAATATATACTATCTATAAACTCATTTCAATAATACATATTAAGAATAAAACCGAATATATTGACACGTGATGATATTTAGGTGTGTTCAAACGTGTTTGGAGAAAATTTTTTTATTTTTTTATTAAGACACAATTAGACACACGAGTCAGACGAGTATTGATAAGTGTCATGTCTAAAATATATTTGATACACATAACTCATCAAAGGACTAAATTTTCATAGTGGTCCTTCATATTTATGATTTTTACCATTTTAATAATTCAGATTTAAAATTCACTATACTAGTCATCGAGATTCAATTTCAAGTACCATATTGGTCTTGGACACTTTCCAACGTTGAATCAACGAATGAAATATCAAGTTAATTGTAACTTGACACACTAGATACATGACTAAATAGCGTCTTTTCACTTTAGCTCTTAAATAAGGTAAAAAATGTTTGTTTTGTAGAATGAAGGGAGATATAACAATTTACACATCATATAAACTCTTATTCGTTTTTCTTCGGTCGTCGGTTACCGGACAATTCGGGTGGTTATTTGAGGGGGTGAGAACGCTTCAATCGCGATCGTGCTGGGTTCGGATCTGCCGGGTAGCCGAGCTCTCGTTGCGGAAGCAAGAGGGGGTGCCACCTGCAAAGACACTCCGACGCTCTAGTCAGCTAGTGTGCAGGCGGGGGATAGGTTAGGTGGAAAGTGTGACATACCTTGGGGGAAGGGCAGGTCCTTCCCCATTTATACCGTGTCAGAGGTGGGCCCTGCAAGGACAGGCCCACCTTCCTCGAAGCTTCCTCACAGCTGCAGTGGAGAGTTGTCAGGGACGCGTGTCCGGGTCGCGTAGTGAGTTGTATGTGCCCGACCGTTCGGGTCGGGTCATCAGTGGGTCGGGTTGACCCGCAAGTGGCCTGGGCCAGGCCGTAACAGTGCCCCCACGCGCCAGTGGTAGTCGTGGGAGCTATCAATGGCGTGTTATTTCACGTTTCGTTCATCCTCGTCAGGTCGGCCGCTCGTGGGAAGGACATGCCCCCTATGCGCGTGTCTCTTGGTTGCCCAAACAACCGTTTCGTCTCCTCGTTCCTCGCGCTGAGCATTGAATGCTCATAATGGGGTGAAAAACCCTGTTCGCAAAGACTATTTTGCCCCCAGATTTTTCGCGCTTCCTGGGAGGCAGTTTTAAACAGTCAGTTTCGTTTCTTCCTCTTTTACACTTCTGCATACTCCTGTTTCTTCTATCTTCCTGCTATCTTCTCCCCAAAGTTTCAGAGCACTGTTGCAGTGCCCACGTGCATCCTCCCTTCATCCTTCTTAGCTCTCACAACCAATTCAGGTAGTTCTTGAATCCTTCTCTTTTCTGCTTCGTTCTTGCATGCTCGTTGCTTGTATTTGCTTGCCACTTTTGCTGTCCTGCTTGGTTTTTGTTGTTATGTGGCCTTTCGATGCTGGTTAGATGTGTTAGGGGAGGGGTACCATTCCAGGGTAGGTTTTGTTTGGACCTTTTACGTTTTTAATTGTGTTTAGTCTTAGTTGGGGAGTAGTAGGGGTAGCATCTGTATTCGCCCCGAGCACCCGACCTCTTAGACTGACTGGATGGTCCCCCCATGTAGGTATGGCTCGCACGACCTCCCGGGCTTCCCCTTCTCCCGCGGCGTACGACCCCTACGCCTGGGTCGTTTCCGATGTAAAGGACTCTCCCAACCAAATAGGCGAGGAGGAGCTCACCAAGTTCCGTCAAGCCGAGTACTTATGCGGAGGGACCGACGAGGAGGCCAATTATGACGTCTTCGTCCCGGCTCCTCATGGGCGCTTGTACGAGCTCAACTTCAATGCTCCCTGAGTTGCCTATTGGATATGGTTCTATAAATCTATGTTTACCCAAGTTGGGGTAAGTATTCCGTTTTTCGCCTTCCAAATGGCGCTTCTAAGTCGGGTTTTCGTGGCGTCGTCACAGTTGCATCCGAACAGCTGGGCTTCAATCCGCTGTTTCGAGATGGTTTGTGAATATCTCGATCTGCCGGTGTCTGTAGATGTCTTTCTTTTCTTTTTCAATCTTACAAACCTTTCGAAGGAAGGGAAACATAAGAAGGGGTTCATGTCCTTCCGGTCTGCCCAAGGTCAGAGGATTTTTGGTTTGTTTGAGGACTCCTATCACGGATTTAAGGATAAATATTTTAAGGTCCGCCCTGTCAAAGGTCGTCATCCCTTTTGGTTGTCGTTGGAGGGGGCACGCCTTATCCCGACTTATTGGAGCTTCGGGGCAGGGTCCAATGCCTTTGTTAAAGTATCCTATAAGGGCATGTCTGCGGTGGACAGGAAGATTGCCGATGTGTTGCTGGCAGTCTTTGGGAGGAATCACGTGAATCCTCACCTCCTCATGGGTGACCAGGAGGCAGGTCGTAACTATATTTGTGAGAAGTCTTTGCTTGTTTTGTCTCTTAGCTTCTTGCTTTTCCTAATAACTCATTGTGACTAACCGACTTCTTTTTCTTTTTACAGTGGGAATGTCTGCCGAGATAACGGGTCTCCCTAACTTGTTCCAAACCTTCCTGTATGCGAGTGACGATGAGGGAGGTAATGAGAAATCTGCTGCTCTCCCGGAGGACAAGGCCGCTTCCGAGCAAGGGGCTGTGGTCGACGAGACCGGCACCCCGGCTCAGGGTGCCTCGATTGAAGGTGACAAGGTGGTTCACGTTTCCCCCTTCCGCGAGGTGGTCGGCACTGGGGGTTCGACGTCTAACCCTGATGCCGATGACGAGGTGGAGGAGGTCCCTAGCCTCAAAAGGAAGAGGAAGACGTCCTCCAGTCCTGAGGGGGTTCTTACTGTCATGGAGAGGAATTTCGACGCCGGGAACTTTATAGATTCTCAGCTGATTCCTGGTACTGAAGAGCATTTTCATGAGTCATCCCTTGCCGGGCAAGCGAGGTGGATGTATCGTACCCTCTTGCGTGGCGCAGTGATAGCTCGAAAAGGCGAGTTCGAACTGTTCGGGATGGAATCCCTTCGTAGGAGGTTGGAATCTGCTGGAAAGGCTAATAATGAGCTTAAAAGTGAAGTTGAAACTCTCCGGGGGCAGCTGACCCAATCTAAAGAGAAGCTTGACGCCGCCGAGAAGAAAGCTACTGCTGCCGAGAAGAAGTTGAAAGAGTCGGACGCCACGATTTCACGTCTTGTTGAGCGCAAAATGGCTTTAGAGAGTCAGGTCGGCGCGGCACAGAAACGGGTGGCCGAGAAGGAGAAGGAGAAGCAAGCTGTGGAAGCTGAGCTGGTAGCGTTAAAAATAAAGTATAAAGACGTCGTCAAGCAGGGGAAGGGTGCGATCCTGACAACCGAGGAGGCCCTTAAAGCTCAGGTCAAAGTTGTTGCTCCTGACTTTGACACGTCGGCGATTGGTGTCTTCAAGGTGATCAAGGATGGCAAAATTGTTGACGTACCCAAGAAGTGAATTCTCTTTTTCTGTATAAAACTTTTGGTTTAGCCGTTTTGTTTTGGCTTTGGTGAACAATTGACTCTTTGGGTTGCTTGCCCATTTTATCGTAGTTAATATTTTCTTATTTGCCTGGTCGTGTTATCGTTTATATTAACCGTTATTGGCTTGTAGCTGTCGTTCGTTCTGCCGTGTTGATGATATTCCGGCTGGGCAGGGTCGTGGCTTTTTAGGGTAGCCGTTTTGCCATTGTGGTAGTTGATGGGCTCCCGGGGTGATCAGTCCCGGGGCCACGCATTGTCGTTGAGTTGTGATGAATTCGCTTGCGTAGTGGGTTGTCCAGAAAAAACGAACAGAATAACAACGAAAAAAAAAGAGAGAGTTTGCACAAGTATATCTTATTCGGTAATTGCATAAAAGGCCCATAGACCATAACGAAAAGTACAAGTCCGTGAATTAGCTACTTAGCTCGTTTGGTCGGCATGTCGCCTCAAGCGCTAGGAGTAGAATCTTCTCAAGTTGTCCACGTTCCATGTTCTTGGGACTTCCCTGCCATCGAGCCTTTCTAACTTGAAGGCGCCTTTACCCATCACTTCTCTGACTCTATAGGGGCCTTCCCAGTTTGCCGCCAGCTTGCCCGCCCCTGGGGTCGGCAAGCCGATATCGTTACGCCTTAGGACGAGATCGTTCGGTTCAAACTCTCTTTTGAGCACTTTAGTGTTGTAGCGCAAGGCCATTCTTTGTTTCAGCGCTGTTTCTGTCAAGTGGGCCATTTCTCTAGCTTCGTCTATCAGGTCCTTCTCCACGGCTTCCCCCACTCCCTTCAAGAGTAGTCGTGGACTCGGTTCTCCGACTTCCACGGGTATTACCGCATCTAACCGATATGTCAGTCGGAAAGGGGTCTCCTTGGTGGAGTACTGTTCGGTTGTCCGGTAAGACCAGAGGACCGAGGCAAGCTCATCGGCCCAAGCACCTTTTTTATTATCCAGTCGCTTCTTGAGTCCTAGCAAGATAATCTTGTTTGCGGACTCCACTTGTCCGTTTGTTTGGGGGTGCTCTACCGAGGAGAACTTTTGCCTTATACCTAGGCTGGTGAGGAACTCCGTGAACTTCTTGTCGGTAAACTGTGTGCCGTTGTCCGAGATAACGATCTTTGGGATCCCAAACCGCGTTATCACCTGCCTCCACATGAATTTCCTGCAATTGGATGAGGATATGCTAGCCAGCGGCTCGGCTTTTATCCATTTGGTGTAATAGTCAATGGCGACTATGAGGTACTTGACTTGTCCAGGACCAACTGGGAAGGGACCCAAGAGATCGACTCCCCATTGTGAGAATGGCCGAGAGGACGTTAGTAGGCTTAGCTCCGAGGCCGGTGCCCTGTGGAAGTTGGCGTTTTCTTGACACTTGACGCATTTTTTGACGAACTCTCTGGAGTCTGCCATCATTGATGGCCAATAGTATCCAGCTCGGATTAATTTTCTTGCTAAAGCTTTGCCCCCTATGTGATGTCCACAGCAACCCTCGTGGACTTCCCTAAGGACGTAGTTCGTCTGGTCGGGATGTAGGCATTTCAGTAGGGGTTGGTTGAGTCCTTTCTTGAATAGCTGTCCCTGGATGATCGTGTACTTTGCCGCTTCCCTTATCAGTTTTGTGGCGTCCTTTTCATCGTCGGAAAGTTTGCCGTTTTCTAAGAAGCTAGTGATGGGGTCCATCCATGAGGGGCCTAGCCTTGACAGGTGCAGAGTGACTGCCGGCTCTCTCATCATGCCTTGGATGAGAGATCGGTTGCCCTCTCCCGGCTTGGTGCTGGCCAGCTTTGATAGGAGGTCTGCCCGTGTGTTCCTTTCTCTGGGCACGTGGTGGATGGTAACCTCTTCAAACTTTTGTCTCAAATCCTTGACCTTTTCCAAGTACTTTTGTAATAATGAGTCTCTGGTTTGATAGCTCCCGTTTACTTGGGAGGTGACGACTTGTGAATCGCTGCATATCTCCATCCTCGTCGCTCCGACTTCTATTGCTAGGGCTAAGCCCCCTATAAGGGCTTCATATTCTGCTTGGTTGTTCGAGACGGGGAATTCGAATTTGATCGAGTGCTCGTATACAACCCCAGCTGGGCTTTCCAGAATGATCCCGGCGCCCCCGGACGTCTGGTTGGAGGCTCCGTCCACGTGGAGCTTCCACCGTGTGCTCGTTTCTTCGGTTGGATCTCCCGTTACTTCTACTAGGAAATCTGCCATTGCTTGCGCCTTGATGGCTTGCCGGGGTTCGTATCGTATGTCGTATTGGGAAAGTTCAATGGACCAAGTCATCATCCTTCCCGCCAAATCGGGTTTTTGAAGTACTTGTCGGATTCCCTGATCTGTTCTTACGACAACCTGATGACCTTGAAAGTATTGCTTTAACCTCCGTGAGGAGGTCAAGAGTGCCAGAGCTAGCTTTTCCAGTTTGCTGTACCTTAATTCTGCCCCTTGTAGGGCTCTGCTCACGAAATAGACTGGTTGTTGAGCCCTCCCTTCTTCTCGCACTAGAACCGCGGCCAGGGCCTCTCCTGTTATGGCGAGGTATAGATATAACGGTTCCCCGTCCTTTGGCTTCCCGAGCACGGGAGGGGCCGCTAGAATTTCCTTGAAGTGCCTAAAGGCTTCCTCGCATGCGGGCGTCCACTCGAATGCTATCCCTTTCTTCATGAGGTTAAAGAAGGGCAGGGCCTTTGTTGCCGAAGCTCCGAGAAAACGGGAAAACGAGGTCAGTCGCCTTGCCAATCTCTGGACGTCCTTGATGCAACCTGGGCTCTTCATCTGGAGTATCGCTTGGCATTTTTCTGGATTGGCTTCTACCCCTCTTTGGGTTATCATGAATCCTAGGAACTTTCCAGCTTCCATGGCGAAGGCACATTTGAGGGGGTTGAGCCTCATGCCATGTTATCGGAGGGACGCGAATACATTTGCCAGATCATTCAGGAGGTCATCGGGTCGCGTTGTTTTCGTGAGGATGTCGTCTACATAGACCTCCACTGTCTTGCCTATGAGGTCGTGGAATATCTTGTTCATCAGTCTTTGGTATGTTGCCCCTGCGTTTTTTAGGCCGAATGGCATCACCTTATAACAGAAGGTTCCCCCCAGCGTTATGAACGCTGTCTTGTCCTCGTCTGGACGGTGTATCGGTATCTGGTTGTAGCCGGAGTAAGCGTCCATGAAGCTCAGGTAACAGTAGCCCGCCGCAGCGTCGACGAGTGCGTCTATGTTAGGGAGGGGGAAACAATCTTTAGGGCATGCCTTGTTAAGGTCGGAGTAGTCTACGCACATTCTCCATTTGCCGCTGTGCTTTTTTACTAGGACTACATTCGAGAGCCATGTCGAGTAATCGACTTCTCGTATGAAGCCTGCTTCTAGGAGGCTGGCCGTCTGCCTGGCCACCTCCTATGCCCTCTCCCGTGACATCTTTCTCCTTCGTTGGGCTACCGGACGTGCTTCCAACTTGACGGCCAGATGGTGTGACATAACTCTGGGGTCTATGCCCGGCATGTCGGCCGGTGTCCAGGCAAACAAATCCCTATTGGCCCTGATCATTTCGACCACAGGCTCCTTCAACTCATGCGGGAGATTCTTGTTGACGAACGTGAATTTTTCCTCCATGTCGCCGATCATAAATTTTTCCAGGTCCCCCTTTGGTTCCGGTCTGGGTTTGTCGTCTACTCTGGCGTCCAAGTCAGCTAGGAACACGCCGGACGCCTCTTTGGATTTCTTCCTTAGGGAGAGGCTGGCATTGTCGCAAGCGACTGCCGTCTCGATGTCTCCTCTTATGGACCCTATAGATCCGTCATCGGTAACGAACTTCATGACTAGCAGCTTCGTGTTGATTATCGCTTCAACATCGTTAATGGTTTTCCTTCCCAAGATGATATTGTAGGCGGTGGAATCTCGGAGGATCACGAACTCGGCCATCGCCGATCTTCGGCCTTGAGTCTGTCCCACTGAGACCGGCAGGGATATCACTCCATCAGGTTTGATGAAGTGGTCGCCCAATCCAATGACCCCGTGCTGGTGAGTCGTCAGGTCGGCGTCCCTTAGTCCCAGTGCGTCAAATACGTTGCGGAACATGATATTCGAGTCTGCCCCCGTGTCGACAAGGATTCATTTGACGAGACCGGTTTCCACTCTGGCCGTGATGACCATGGGTGGGTTTTCAGGGGCATCGTCGAACCATTGGTCTTCCGGGCCGAAAGAAATGGAGGGGGCATCTTGGAGTTTCGCACCAATGAGGAGGAGACCGCCAAGACCTTAGCGTCTTTTTTGTGCGCCGATCGCGACCTTGGCGCGGCGTTTTTGGCCGTCACTACGTTTATCACGGTGAGGCCGTGATCTCTGTCTTCTGGCTCTTGTCGCCACTTCGCCGAACGGGTTTTGCCTTCTTCGTCTTGGTCGCGATGGCGCCTCCTCGGCTCCCTGATAAGATGGGAGAATTCTGCTAGCTTACCCTCCCTTATCGCTTGCTCTAGTGCATCCTTCAGGTCAAAGCAGTCCTGTGTTTGGTGGCCATAGCCCTTGTGATAGTCACAATAGAGGTTCTTGTTTCCTCCCGTACGGTCCTTGAGTGGTCGGGGCTTCGGCAGGATTCCTTTCTCGGCGATTTGCTGATAAACTTCCATGATGGGAAGAGTGAGCGGAGTGTAGTTGGTGAATTTCCCGACCCAGGGGAATGGCCTGGGTGCCCTGCTTGGCGCTTCTTCCTTGGCTTGTTCTTTTAGTCTTTCTCCATTACCTTGTTGCCTAGGTTGGTTGTAGCCGGACTGCCGTTTATTGGCAGCCACGACTTGGCTGACTCCCTCTTCATTTATGCACTCCTTGGCTACTGTTTGGATCTCGTGCATTGTCCAAACTGGTTTCGTGGTAAGGTGTTTTCGAAAGTTCTCGTTGAGGAGGCCGTTCGTCAGACAAAGGCTGGCCACCGAATCGGTTAGGCCGTCGATTTCCAAGCATTCGTCGTTGAACCGATTCAGGTATTTTCTGGTCGACTCTCCCTGTCTCTGGGTTATCCCCAGAAGGTTGATCGGGTGCTTTGCCTTTGCTATTTGTGTTGTAAACTGGGCCAGGAAGGCACGGCTGATGTCCGAAAACCCATAGATGGACCCTTGCGGGAGGCCGTTAAACCATCTGATCGTGGGTCATGCCAAGGTCACCGGGAAGGCTCGGCACCTCACCTCGTCCCCTAATCCCTCCAGATTCATCCTTGCTTCGAAGGCCGTGAGGTGTTCCAGAGGGTCTTGATTTCCATCGTACCTCATGTCCGTCGGTTTGTCGAAGTGCTTCGGCAACCGGACTTCGAGGATGGATCGATGGAACGGGGTGGCGCCCATTATCACGGGTTGCCGTGTCCTCTCGGACCTTCCTTCCCCATCTTCACGACCTCGTCGCGTGTGACACGTTTCCTTGCCTCGGGAGTAGATGATTGTGTCATTTCGTCTTCTCGGGATGGGTAACTCTTCACGAGTGCTCTCCGCTTCCATTCGGGATGCGGAGGCGCGCCGTAGACGGCTTCGGTGGGAGTCTCTCTCTTGGCTTTCAGGAGATGGGGAGTAGCTGGGATCGGTGGTTCGTCGGTCGTGCTCCTGGTCGGCCAGTTGCCGTTCCAGGTTCTGGACCCTGTGGCGTAGCTCCTGCATTATTATGGCGCTGTCGCCGCCCGTTCCCCCGAAGGGTCGTGTCCTCGTGTGTGGTTTAGTGCGTTATCGGGGGGACCTTCGCCGTCCTCTTAGTGAAGCGACGGAGGCTGCCCCCTCTACTCCGGCTCCTCGGTCTTGGTCTCCGGGCCCCGGCACGACGTCCATTTAGGCGACTCCCCACAGATGGCGCCAATGTTCGGTCGTCGGTTACCGGACAATTCGGGTGGTTATTTGAGGGGGTGAAAACGCTTCAATCGCGATCGTGCTGGGTTCGGATCTGCCGGGTAGCCGAGCTCTCGTTGCGGAAGGAAGAGGGGGTGCCACCTACAAAGACACTCCGACGCTCTAGTCAGCTAGTGTGCAGGCGTGGGATAGGTTAGGTGGAAAGTGTGACGTACCTTGGGGGAAGGGCAGGTCCTTCCCCATTTATACCGTGTCAGAGGTGGGCCCTGCAAGGACAGGCACACTTTCCTCGAAGCTTCCTTACAGCTGCAGTGGAGAGCTGTCAGGGACGCGTGTCCGGGTCGCGTAGTGAGTTGTATGTGCCCGACCGTTCGAGTCGGGTCGACCCGCAAGTGGCCTGGGCCAGGCCGTAACAGTTTTTAATTTTTGTCTTATTTAAATATCAAAACGAAACGACGTTGTATAGCCATATGTTTAGCGTGACAAGTCAGAGCCAATTCAGCACTTAGTTTATTGATTTAGTATTAAAAAAAGTCTAAAAATTAATATGGTGCCGAGAACTAAATCTCAAGAACTAATATAAATAATTTTAAATTTAAAATATTAAAATAGTAAAAATTATGAATTTGAAAAACCACTTTAAAGATTTAGTTCTTACCAAAATATCTATGTTTTATAGTATTTCACAAATAATAATTTCCTCTACTTCTAGCACTTAAAGTTTATCACAATTTTTTTAATATTTATCTAATATTTTTTTCTTACAAATTTACAAGTATCCCACAAAATTTTTTTAACAAAGAAGATGTTTTGAAGACTTATTAGAAAAAGAATGAAATAAAATTGCAAACGGAATCTTAGCCTTAATTTTTCTCCGCTTCTCCCTCGTGGCCTCATTCCCTCTTTCTTTTGAGTTCTCTCCGTGTCTCTTCATCTTCCTTCCCTTCTCGATTCTCGGTGACTTATACTCAATCACTCTTTTGCTGTTTTCTCACATTTTCATCACTCACTCATTACTTAGCCGTCTCAAGATCCTGTTCTACACTTCTTCGCATTCAAGAGTTATTGAACAATTCAATATAATCCTCCAATTGAACTATGCTTCTCGTTGCTTCCGATTTGCTTAATTGATGTTGTTTCTTCTGATTTGACTGTCATGCTGATATTGCTTATTCACTTAATGCTGCTTCTAATTTGCATACGTTTCTTTATTATTGAAGACGATTTGTATTATGTTTCATGGCTTTGAGCCAAGGTTACTGGTAGCATTCTCTAAAATAGTTATGAATTGAACCCCGCATCTATAACAGTTAAATTATAAAAGTTTCTTTTTTAATTTTTTTTTCTTTTAACCACATTGTGTTGAAACCCCCTAACCCTTCTCTTGTTCAAGGCTTACCATAGTTACCGCATTCACACTGAACGATCTATCAAGGTGCAGGCATCTTAACCAAAGCAAGGAATAGATCATTCAATGTTGAATTCCTGTACTAATATAATTATATAAAGAAACCCATTTCATGTACTAATATATGTATAAAAGAAAGGATGGATGTTGTTGCTCTTTTAACTTCTGCTTGGATTAATCTTTTATGATTCAAATCAAACTCAATTGTTTTATAAACATATTTTAAAGCATATTCTGAAGTAAGTTTCTTAAGAAAATTATCCAGGGAGTGGTTAAGCCTTTGGACAAGAAAAGGGGATACAAGAAGGGATTCAACACAATGGAGTTAAAATGAAAAGAAAATCAGAAAATAGGATAACTTTTATAATTTTAGAAAAAAAAAAAAAGCATAGGTTGAATTCATAATTGTTTTAGAGAGGGTCATCGGTAGCCTTCCTTTAGAGATGACTACCAAATCCAAAGCCATGTTTCATTATTTGTTATGAAAATATTTCTAATTATTTTCTCCTTGTTTGTAATTTAATGGTTGAATAATTACTATTAAGGTACCTTACACTCAAACTTTGAGGTTTATCAAAATTACATACACACCTTTATTTGACCAACATAAACTGCCATTAAAAATATTTTGTTAAAAGTCTTTTCTAACCCAAAAATCTCTTTATGCATAGAAAACAGATACAAACCGAGAACAATTACAAAAATACTTTTTCTTTTAATATTGTTATGAAGAGTATTTTTGTTATTTCAGTTGAATAAAACAAAACAAAATAAAATAAAAAATCATTAAAACATAGGTGACAATCACATGTATAAGAATTTGTTAGTTACATTACATCAAGGGGCCTAAGTGTATTATTTAGACGTGTGATTGGCATAATACAGGGGATGGTGAGTGTATATTGATCAAATAAGAGGTGGTCTGTGTAGTTTTGATCAACCTATATATATATATATATATATATATATATATATATATAATGTGAGTCTATGTATATATGTATTCTAGATAAATTGGTTGGACTTCTATATCCCTAAATTGGTAGCATGACCGGTTCGACGTTCTGTTCAGTTTTAAATTTTTTGTATGATTTATATCATTAATCATTGGTTGCATGGGTAATTTAAATTATCTTAATCATTGATTTAACTTCTATTAAAATTAAATGTTTCATATTTGCAATGCATTAGAAACATAAAATTTTATAATTTTCTATTATTCTCTTCTTACAGTGTCTTTAGGGGTAATTTTAGCTCAATTCTTAAAGAAAAGGCAAGTATAATATCCCAAATGTATAGATAGATGTTGTTTAGTGGTTAACAATGTACAAAACAATATTTCTCTAAATATATTTTAAAGTGATTTCAGTTTATGTTGAATTTGTTACTATTTTTCTTAGTTCTCTTAACTTCTAAACAAGGTAAAAGTCTAATATCCTTATTATCTTGAAAACATATAAAAAGAATAATAAAGAAATTTTTTTATTTAAGCATTATTAGATATTTAGAATGATGAAGAAAATATATTATTCTTTTATTTATTTATTTATTTTTAAAAAAGAGATTGGTTGATAGATAGTTCTGAAAACTGAATCGGACCAACCGGTTTAACTGAGTTAATCGAGATCCAATCACTAAATCGGTCCGAATAGATTTAGAAACATTAGCAAAAAACTGATTATAAAACCGATCAATTAATGGTTAATCAGTGAACCGACAGAACTGTTCAGTTTTTTAGAGGATTTTCGGTTCAAAAATAAACCCTCCAAAACGGGGCCGTTTTGACCCATAAAAAAGAAAAGAAAAGGAGGAGAAACGGCCAGACGCAAAACTGAAGTAGTGAACCTTGGAAGCCATCTTAGCTTCTTCTTCACAAAGCCACAAACTCATCTCCTCTCCTCTCTTCTCTGAGAACCATAGAAGCCACCGCAGCACCCAATTGCGCAGCCACCGCAGCGACGGGTTTGAGCACCGCAGCCCCCACCGCGTTGTTGTCATCGCCGAGCTCGCCTTCTCTCTGTTCGCCGGTGTCGCGTCCTCTGTCATCGCCGTTGCTCGCCTTCCACCTCGCCGCCGGTAAGTAATACTTTGTTCGCAGTTTCGCACTTCACAGCCATCTCCTCGGCGTCTGCTTGCTGGTTTAGGGTTTAGCAATTGATTTCTGATAATACTTGTTATTTGTTTCAAATTGATTTGCTGATTAGCTGGATTTTCTGAGGTTATTGTTTGCTGGTTTAGTAATTTTTGCTGAGGTTATAGATTTATTTGTTATTTCTGATTTTCTGTTCATGATGTTTTTTGCTGAGGTTATTATTTGCTGGTTTAGTAATTGTTTGATGAGGTTATTAATTTATTTGTTATTCTATTGATGATTTTGTTGCTGAGGTTATTGTTTGCTGAGGTTATTTTGTTGCTGAGGTTATTGTTTGCCACTGCTCACCTCTGTTCCACTGCTCACGGCGAACGTCTCTCCATCGTCACCTCTATTCCACTGCTCCAGGGCATTTTCTGCACCATCCCTTTTTGTTCTTCCTCCAAGAGCGTGGGTTAGCCGGATAATTGTTCTTATTTCAAAGAAGGAGTTCTTTTAACTTTCACAACAGCATATTCTTGCACAAAAGAGCGTAGGGACCTTACTTTCAACTCTGTGGAACGCTCGAGCAGTCGAGTTTCTTCCCTTTGTTCTCCAGGTTCTCTCTTTTCTGCTAAGTTTCTTGATGAGGCTGTGGGCATCTTCAAGGCTAGAAATTATGGAATTAGCGCTCTCTAGTTGCTTGTTGAGGACCATTGTATTTTGATTGACTTCATTTAGTGATTTTTTTCAGGTTAACTGTTCTTTTCAATTTGAATTAATTCTTTTAAAATAATTCTGTTAATTTTTTTGGTACTTATTAATTTTGTTGATTGTTAATTGTTCATTTAATTGTCTAATTGTATGGATTCTGACTTCTGAATTTGTTTTCTGAACTTTTGATGCCGTATGTAATTGATAATTTTCTGTTTTGAACTTTTGGTGCTGCATGTATTGTTGGCTTCTTGATGTAATTAGAAATTTTCTGTAAATCTGTTCAACAATCAATATTTAGTCATTGGCTGTAACGGTATTTAATTTGTTTAAATTTGTGTTTGTAAATTGTAGTTGTTACTAATTAGAAAATTTTTATTTTTGAAGATAGAACAACTCGATAGTGATCAAGCATTACATGTATTAATTTTTAATAATTTCATTTAATATTTATTTAACCGGTTGAACTCTGGTTAAACCCTGGTCGGACCATTGAACCAGTGAACCAGTTGCCTTACCGGTTCATTGACCGGTCCCGTTCTCGCAACCCTGGTTGATGGTGCCACAAATCTCTATATCATTTCTTTTACTTGAAGTACACAATGCACAAATCCAAAAAATGCAATGATAAAACTTTCTTTCTTCCAATAAGCTATCTGGATTGATGTTGATTAGGTGGTGGCTTGACTAGATGGTGACCCATTGTATCTGTGATTGCAAAAGTCTTATGCTTTGCCATACTCAGCTCCCCATGAAGCTCTCAACATTTCAATCAACTTCACTTCGTGCTCATCCCTCAATTGCCACCTCCAACTGCAACTCCTCCTACTCCATCAAAACACCCACCACCAAGTTTGCTCCAAAGGCTTCTACTTTGTGCTTAAAATTTTCCAGAAACAACCATTCAACTCTACGATATCATGATAGAAGACTCTCGAATAGACCCACTTCCATCACGGTGTGTATTTCTTTTCCCCTTCATATGCCGATTTTGCTTCCTCTATCTGCATGCTACCTTGTTTGTTTTAGTCTGGGATATTCAATTTTTGCTATTGTTAGTAATTAATCAGTGGCAAATGGAGAATCACCTGGGAAATTTGCATGTACTAAAATATCATGAGCTTTGTTTCCTTTAATTTGTTTAACTCCATGGTGTTCATGATATTCTATCACTTTGATTGTATTGAAATCAGTGGCTGGGATTGATTTTACAATACCGACCCAATTATATTTATATATGGGTCGGAAGGAGCAAATATTTGGCCATATAATATAACTATGCACAATGATGAGTTATTTATAGGTCATATGGTTACTTAAAATAGTCATGCAATACTTTAATTTTGACCATTTATGTAAGATCCAATTATCAAAATTAACTTCTAGAACCATCACAATTAATAGCTCCTTATAGAATTTAGTGAATGTGCAAGTTGAACCTGTTATTTTCATTGAATCAGTGTAACTAGGACTGGAAAGTTTCCTTTATTGACTCCTGTATACCACATATAGATAAAGACATGGACAATATGATGTTTAGTTAACTAAATATATAAAATTTTAGCCTTGTTCACGATTGATAACACAAAGGTTAGCATGTAAAATTTATTTTTCGGCACTAACTGCAGGAGTGCAACCTCTGAATATGCTCATAGCTAATTCAGTTTGTTAGTACTCACATTTTTGCATTGGTTTTAATATATGATATTTTAGTCTGATTCATCAGTTTAAGGTGAAATACCTTATGCTAGGCTTGTACCCATGTTGGAGCTGCTGGATCAGATCGTCCATTTGCAGACAAAGTTTCAGAATTCAAAGATGCATGTTGGAGATTTTTAAGGCCACATACTATACGCGGCACATCACTAGGTTCTTTGTGAGTAACTTTACCATATGCCTGCAATAAGCAATGCAGTTATTTTTCTCTCAGAAAGTTTACTGTACTGAATGCCGGTTACTCATTCTGTTTACAGTGCTTTGGTGGCAAGAGCATTGATTGAAAACTCAAATCTGATAAAGTGGTCCCTTCTGTTCAAAGCATTCTCTGGTCTTTTTGCCCTGATTTGTGGGAATGGTTATATAGTTGGAATCAATCAAATCTATGACATTAGCATTGACAAGTATGATGTAATCATTTATAAAATTCTCCGTGAAACTGACTTCCTCTGCCTTTTCCCATAGCTTGCTTGCTAAGTTCCTATATATTTGAATTTGTGTCTTATGTAACTGTCATTTTCGCATTCTTTTCCCTGGATCTGAAGCTGTTTCTGTTGTTGGTTAAAGCTCAACCTAAGTAAATGTATATTGGGTCATTTATCTAAGTAGCTTTATATTCATTTTCAGGGTAAACAAACCTTATTTACCTATAGCTGCTGGAGATCTTTCAGTCCAATCTGCATGGCTATTAGTTGCATTTTTTGCTGCTGCTGGCTTGTTGATTGTTGGATTGAACTTTGGGCCCTTTATATTTTCACTTTACACGCTTGGCCTTTTTCTCGGCACCATCTATTCCGTTCCTCCATTAAGAATGAAACGCTTTCCTATTGCAGCATTTCTTATTATTGCTACGGTATGGTTTACTCTCCGATTCTCCCTATCTAGGCCGAGCTAACAGTACTTAAAGTTCAACTAAATAGTTACTTCATATGATTACTTTCAAGATTCTTTTGAGCAACTCAATGGTTATTTGAATTTGAAGCATCTATTATGGTTGAGCGTTGACAGAAGAGGCTTGTGCAGGTCCGAGGTTTTCTACTTAACTTTGGCGTGTACTATGCCACTAGAGCTGCCCTTGGACTTGCATTTGAGTGGAGGTTTGTGTTTTTCTGTTGCTTCATATTTGTAGTTGGTTAAGGTAAAGAACCAGGTTCATAGGAACATGTTGTGCCAACAATACCTCCACGAAGTCGATCCTAAATATTAATTTGTCTAATTCTATGATTACATGACTTGGCCAGTTAACTTTGCTTGAAAAGTAGGACTATGCTTCCCTGTATAATCGAATCGATCTTATAATTTTATAAAACATTATGTTTTCATCCAATATTGTTTACCTTACTTATTTGAGAACACATTTGTTTTTGTGTCTTTACCTGCAGCTCACCTGTGGTTTTCATCACTACATTTGTAACATTGTTTGCATTGGTAATTGCTATAATGAAAGATCTTCCAGATGTTGAGGGGGATCGCAAGTAAGTCACATAGTGCTAAGCTTATTTATCCGAGGTCCCGATACGGAGAACTTGTATTTCATTATATCTGCATTTATATATTGTACATGCACAAAGGTTGACCTGCTTCTTGCACTGGGCTATTATCTTATTCTATTCTAATAAGGACTTTCTTGTAATGACTAACTTCAGGTATCAGATATCAACCTTTGCGACAAAACTTGGTGTACGGAACATTGCTTTCCTTGGTTGTGGAATCTTGCTACTGAACTATATTGGTTCAATATTGGCAGCAATTTATATGCCACAGGTTAATCTAAACATCCTTGGTCTGCCAATCACACTAATGGAATTTTTTATTCATCTTACATGACTGTACATAAGTCCCAGTTGTATGTTACAGGCTTTCAGGCAATGGTTACTGATACCAGCTCATATGATTTTTGCATCCTGCTTGATTTTCCAGGTTTGCTTCTTGAATTAATAACTATTATGATTTTCATTTTATTTTATTTGTGTATGTTTGTCTTGCATTTGCTTTGTCTCCTACTTTGATCCAATCACTCTGAACAGAATGTACTTTGCTAATTATATTTCAGGCATGGGTATTAGAAAAAGCAAATTATACCAAGGTAACATACTACCCCTTCTGTGTGAAAATAATGTAGTTACTCTTTCCATGTTTTTAACATATTTATTATTTTATGGGTAAAGTATACTTTCAAAAAGTTTTAAAAGTACTCCTAACGTTTAATTTGATTTAGTTTTGTCCTTAATGTTTAAAATAAATTTCAATTTTATTCCCCATGTTAATTTATTAACAGTCACCTATTAGTCAAAATTCACTTTTCCAATTATACCCCTTGACCACATCATTATCAACATCAACATTTATCTCATCATCTTCTCTCATAGCTTCAGCAGTCTATAGCAGTATGTCACCCTACCTCCATCTCTTACAACGCCAAATCACCTTACCTCTACATCATGAATATTATTAGCATCGTCTCATCATCATTGTCACCTTTCCTTCACCCAATTACCATCGCAGCCACCACCACCACCACTCCCCCACCATATACTGTTGCTCGCTGAATTCATCTTTCTCCAAATCACCCACCATATACCACCACTACCTGAGCTCACCTTTCCTCTCTCTCTCTCTCTCTCTCTCTCTCTCTAAACTCTTCCCCCTCTCAATGAGTTCATCTTTCTCCACTGACCCAGCTCACAATCTCAGTGATGCTTTTCAACAGCGATTCACAAAGACTCCAACTTTGGTCGATGAGTTTACTAATCTCTATGCTATGGTACCAATTCCAACTTGATTTTCCGAATTCTGAAAAAAAAAGGGGAATTTTGTGTTGCTGTTGTTGTTTGGAGGGGTGGTGGTGGTTGATAAGAGGGGGTATTTGATTTTGGTATTGATAGTTTTTGGAGAAGAGTGGCACTGTTGGAAGAAGAGTGGTTTTATGAAGGTGGTGGGTTACAAAAGGGGAAAGTAAAGGAAGAATAGGCGAGGTGCAGGGTGTTGGCGGTCTTGGATGTAGAAAAAGAGTGTTTTTATGACGGTGGTGGGTTACAAGAGGGAGGGGAAAAGAAGAATAGGTGAGGTTAAAGGTGATGAGTTGTTGTTGGTGGTGGGGTGGGGAGGGAGGGAGGGGTTAGTGGCAATAGTGTACAGGAGAATGCGAAAAAGATGAATAGGTGGGGTGGAGGTGATGATTATGATAAATAATGGTATGCTTATGGAGGTTGTAGGAGATGGAAGTGGCGTGTTGTAGATTGCTGGAGATATGAGAGAAGATGAGATATGTTGATGATGATGTGGTCAAGGGGTATAATTGGAAAAGTGAATTTTGACTAGTGATTGACAATTACGAAATTAACGTCAGGGATAAAATTGAAATTTATTTTAAACAATGGGGACCAAATTGAATTAAATTAAATATTAGGAATATTTTTAAAACTTTTCGAGGACTTAGGGATAAAAAAATATATTTTACCTTTATTTTGTTTTCAATACCTACAAAAATGAATGTGGCAGAAAGTTGATAAAAGACTCAGAAGTTGGATACCAATTTTTTTCTTTGTAGCATTAGTTTATAGTCAATTCAGCTATCAGTTGCCCAAACCTTAGATTTGCAAAATATCTTGAACATCAACTGTCGAGCACACCTCTCCTCTTTTTGTCAGACTTGGGACTGGGAATTTCTTTGGTGAAGAGTAGAATTGGGTGAAGAATGAAATATATTTTTTATGGGTTTTTTCTTTACTATAAAAGAAAAGGTAATCTTCACTCTTCAAAAAAATTTAACTCTTCACCGTAGCATTACCCTTTAGGACTGACGGTGTGAACCTGCTACAATGCTTAACACCAGCCGAGTTTCACAAACTTCGTATAACTTGTCAATTTTTTTTTTAATTTCTTGTTCCATGTCAGTTTTGGGTCATGATTGGTTAAAATTTCAAGTTTGGGCACCAAGAAAAGAGGTCAATTTTGCTTTTTTACAGCAAATTAATTTCATTGTATTTTCGATCAGGATGAGATTAGGTCTTTAAAAAAGTACTTATTTTGCTTGTTTGGTAGTTCAACTTTTTGTGTGGAGAGCAAGTCAAGTAATAGTTAAATGCTCTCTGTGACACTCCATATAACCGATCTTATCACTAGGATATATTAAAATTGGTGGTTACATTTGTATAAAGCTTTAGTGACCCAGTTTTCTGTCATTGGTCTAAACTTCTCTGTCAATTGCCTCAACATGCAGGAAGCAATTTCAGGGTTCTATCGATTTATATGGAATCTATTTTATGCTGAGTACGCCATATTTCCTTTCATCTAGCTGATACCACGCTTCAGTTTTCTTTGAAGAGATGCACACGTTGAGAGTCATTGATCTTCATGGCCAAGCCAAATCAACTGGTCATTTTTGTTGTAATTAGTATTGTTGTATATAAAGTATGACGGCGTTTTTCTTGTAATAATAGATATAATGTAGAGTGATGGTGGAAAATAAAGAGATTATCCTCATTATATTCCTAAAACGAAAATATATTAAAATTGATATTATCCTCTTTTAGATATTGGAAAATTAGCACAAGCGACATGTCAAGTTCATCTGCAACAATTTCTACTTCCAGTGAAGAAAGTGAAAAGGATGTTTGAAATATTTTTATATCTCTTACTACAAAAGTTACTATATTGTCGGTGAGGTATGATGGCGTTGACCATGCTTATCATGGGTCAAGTGCATCAATGTATGCCATACAATCACTATATAGGAATACAAGATTTGATTAATCTTTTTAACTCATCAATTAAAAATCATGTTTACTATAACCCATGTGTTGGTGTTTTCAAACTTTCATGTATTGGACACAGTGACAGTGTGCAAAAGATAATGACTATTTGTTCTATTTTGATACAGTGAGAACTTCCGGTTGATTAGACGTATGTTAACCCGTGCTTGTTATTTTTCACTGAGAGGAAGATTGGCGACTGCAAGGCGTTTAATCACATATAACTTGCCGTGGAAGAGACCATTCGTACTTGCCGTGGAAGAGACCATTCGTGTTTGGAGATGAAGATAATAGAAAAGTAGAGATTCAGAAAAACAAAGCATCTCTGAACTCTTAACTGAGACTCATACCAGTAAATATATAAGTATTTTATATTTTATGTTTATTTATCTTTTAAATACAAAAACTCATAACCATTATAATCCACCTGACTAAGATTTACAGGATAATCATAGCTTGCTTCAAGTCGGCAATTTCCGTGGGATCGACCCTTACTCACGTAAGGTATTACTTGGACGATCCAGTGCACTTGCTGGTTCGAGTTGCAATGGTTGGTTGCAATTCGGGCGCACCAAGTTTTTGGCGCCGTTGCTGGGGATTGTTCGAGTTTGGACAACTGACGGTTTATCTTATTGCTTAGATTATGTAATTTTATTTTTGTTTGAGTCTTTCTTTTCTTTTCAAAAAATTTTTCTTTTCTTTATCAATCTTTAATTTTTCTTTAAGTATTTTGTTTTTGTTCTTGTTAAAGTTTTGAATTCTTTATTTTCTCTTTCTTAAAAAAAAATTTTTCAAAAAAAAATTTAATAAATATATAAAAACCAAAAAATTGTGTCTTTTGTTTGAGTCTAGTGTCAATTTTTAAGTTTGGTGTCAATTATATGTTCTTTATGTTCTTTAAATTTTCGAAATACGCATGGTGTTCTTTCTTGGTCTTTAAGTTGTTCTTGCTTATTTTCTTTGTTTGATCTTTAACTTTTCAAGTTTTGTGTCTTTTGTTGTTTTTCTTGTGCATTTTCGAAAGTTAAGTGTCAAAAATTCAAAATTTTTTAAGTTTGGTGTCCTTTGTGTCTTTCTTTTCTTAAAAATTTTCAAAAATTTATTTTTGATGTTCATCTTGATCTTCAAAGTGTTCTTGGTCTTTTTCTTTGTTTTGATCCAAAATTTTTAAGTCTTGTATCATTTAGTTGTTTTTCTCTCTCCTCATTAATTCAAAAAAATAAAAAAATATTTTCCTTTATTTTTTCATGCATTTTCAAAATCTTGCATTAAATTAGTAAAAAATTTTCAAAATCATATCTTTTTTTTAGTTAAGTAAAAAAATTTAATTTTAAAATTATTTATCTTTTCAAATCTTTTTCAAAATCAAATCTTTCTTTTTATTTTTCTTATTATTTTCAAAATTTTTCTTAAAATTTTTTCAAAATATTTTTCTTATCTTTATTTCATATTTTCGAATTATTTACTAACAATTATTATTTTGATTCAAAAATTTCAAGTTTGTTATTTTCTTGTTAAAAAAGTTTCAATTTTTAAATTTTAGAATCATATCTTTTGCTTTCTTGTTAGCCAAGTCATAACTTTAATTTCAAAAATGAAATCTTTTTAATTTCTTTTTCAAATATTTTTCAAATTAAAATTCAAATCACATCTTTTTCAAAATTTAATTTCAAAATCTTTTCTATCATCATATCTTTTAAATTGATTTTCAAATCTTTTATCTTATCTTATTTTCAAATCTTTCATAATTAATTACTTGTTTAGTTTGTTTTGACTTTAAAAGTTTAATATTTCTTTTATCTTTTTCAAAACCTGCTAACTACTTTTCTCCTTCACATTTTCGAAAACCAACTAATTATTTTTCAAAAATATTTTCAATTAATTAATTATCTTAGTTTTTAATTTTCTTCTATTTCTTTTCTTATTTTCGAATTCTAACTAAATAAATAAAATAAAAATAAAAATATTTTCCTTTTCTTCTCTTTTAAAATTCGAATACTCTCTCCCTTGTCTCTTCTTATTTCTTTTATTTTATTTAATTACTAACACCTCTCTTCTTCTTATTAATTCGAACCTTTCTCCTCTCTGTTTGAATTACTTTTCTTCTTTCTCTATTCTCATTCTTCTTCTACTCACATAAAAGAATCTTTATACTGTGACATAGAGAATTCCTCTTCTTTACTCTTCTTCTTTTCTTGTTCTATTCTCATTCTTTCTTTTTCGTTTATGAGCAGGAACAAGGATAAAGACGTTCTTGTTGAACTGATATTGAACCTGAAAGGACTCTAAGGAGGAAGCTAAGAGAAGCTCGAACACAACTCTCCGGAGAGGACCTTACAGAAATTTTTGAAAAAGAAGCAGAGAATAAAGACATGGCAGCCAAACCAAACAACAATGGTGGATATGCAAGGAAGGTTCTTGGTGACTTTACTGCACCAACTTCCAACTTCTATGGAAGAAGCATCTCTATTTCTGCCATTGGAGCAAACAACTTTGAGCTTAAGCCTCAATTAGTTTCTATAATGCAACAGAATTGCAAGTTTCATGGACTTCTATTGAAAGATCCGCATCAGTTCTTATCTGAGTTCTTACAAATCTGTGATACAGTTAAGACCAATGGGGTTGATCCCGAGGTCTACAGACTTATGCTTTTCCCCTTTGCTGTAAGAGACAAAGTTAGGATATGGTTGGACTCTCAACCTAGAGAAAGCCTAGACTCTTGGGAAAAGTTGGTCAATGCTTTCTTGGCCAAGTTCTTTCCACCTCAAAAGATGAGCAAGCTCTGAGTGAAAGTTCAAACCATCAGACAGGAAGAAGGTGAATCCCTCTATGAAGCTTGAAAAAGATACAAGTAATTGATCAGAAGATGTCATTTTGACATGCTTTTAGAATGGAGCATCATAGGTATGTTCTATGATGGTCTGTCTGAACTGTCCAAGATGTCATTGGACCACTCTACTAGTGGATCTCTTCATCTGAAGAAAACACTTGCAGAAGCTCAAGAACTCATTGAAATGGTTGCAAATAACCAGTTCATGTATACTTCTGAAAGAAATCCTGTGAATAATGAGATGGCTCAAAAGAAAGGAGTTCTAGAGGTTGACACTCTAAATGTCATATTGGCCCAGAATAAGATATTGACTCAACAAGTCAATATGATCTCTCAGAATCTGACTGGAATGCAAGCTGCATTTGGCAGTGCTAAGGAAGCCTCCTATGAAGGAGCAGCTTATGATCCTGAGATGGAAGAGGTGAATTACATGGGAGAATTCTATGGAAACACATATAATCCATCATAGAGAAATCATCCTAATTTCTCATGGAAGGATCAGCAGAAGCCTCAGCAAGGCTTCAATAATAATCAAGGTGAAAGAAATCGGTTTGGAAATAGCAAACCATTTCCATCATCTTCTCAGCAACAGACAGAAACTTCTAGGCAGAGCCTCTCTGACTTAGCAACTATAGTCTCTGATCTATCTAAGACCACTCACATTTTTATGACTTAGACAAGGTCCTCCATCAGAAATCTGGAGGCACAAGTTAGTTAGCTGAGTAAAAGAATACTTGAAACCCCTTCTAACACTCTCCCAAGCAATACAGAAAAGAATCCAAAAAGAGAGTGCAAGGCCATTGATGCGAGCAGAAATTGGTGAATTAAAAATTATTAAAATATATACGTTGCAAGTATAGTTCTTAACTCACCAGAAATCCACTTATCAATTTAGAAAGGTGTCACATAAATTTAAAATTAAAATACTGGGAGTATGAATCCCAGGTCGTCTCCCAACGAGTTGCAAAAAAGTGTGCTATTTTATTAATCAGATGTTTTCAAAAAGGTTTGAGTTGAGTAAACAGGGAATTAAATTGGAGAATTTGAAAAATGTAAATAAAAGCCTTGACTGGGAGTTGATTAGTTGGAAGCCCCATTATTGTTGGATTACTCTCTAGATTAATTGATAGTTAAAGGTTATCCTGTTTAGTTATCTCTTACTAGGTAAGGGAAAGTCAAACAAGTTGGAATGTTACGTCCGTTCACAAGTTGCAACCCACTTAATAAAAAGGGATTGGTGTTAGTGACTAAAGGGTAATCCAACAATAAACCCAATTACAATCTTTCTTTTAAGCTTTCCAACTCGAGGGTTCCTTTCAATCAACTCCCCATCAAGTTAGAGAACTACTCGCTCATTGTGAATGTAAAATTCATAACATATGAAAAGGAATTAAAGAAAGACATTGTAAATAAAAATCAAAATAATCAATTAAAAATAAAAGTAATCCTTGTATTAAATAATCCCAAAAATATTCCAATGGTAAAATTAAACAAAGCAAAGGACATGGAAGAGTAAAGCCAAGTAAAGAAAACGAACTAGAATGACGAAGTCTTGATGAGGTAATGACTCTTCTCAGTATCCCAATGCAAAAAAAAAAAGTGGTAGAAAAATAAAATCCTAAGAACTATGAATGTGTAGAGAGAAAAACCTAGAGGAGGAGTAAAAACTAGATCTAAAACTAAAACTGTGTAGAATGAATTGTTGTTCTAGTTTCTGCATGTTCTCTGGCTCTAGTCTGCTGTTCTGGGCCGAAAACTGGGTCAAAATAGGGTCTAAAATGGCTCCCAGCGAATTCTGCAGATTATGCAGATCGCGCACGTCACGCGATCGCGTCATCCATGCGGACGCGTCATTCGCGTTTTTCCCTGCCACACGTTCACGTCGTCTATGCTTCCGCGTCACTTGTGCTTTTCCCATCCGCGCGGTCGCGTGAGCCATGCGGCCGCGTCACTGCGATTTCTCCTCTTTCGCGCGAACGTGTGAGCCATGCGGCCGCGTCACTTCTCGCTGGTTATCTTCTCACTTTCTCATGTTCCTTCCATTTTTGCTAGCTTCCTTTCTAATCTCCAACTCATTCATGCTCTATAAAGCCTGAAACACTTAACACACAGATTATGGCATCGAATGGAATAAAGGAAAATTAAAATGCATAATTAAAAGTCTCTAGGAAGCAATTTTCAATCATGTAATAATTTCAGGAAGGAAATATAAATGCATGCTAAATTAATGAATAAGTGGGTAAGGATCATGATAAAACCACACAATTAAACACAATATAAACCATAAAATAGTGGTTTATCAACCTCCCCACACTTAAACATTAGCATGTCCTCATGCTTAACTGAAGGAGATAAGATAAATAAGTATGAACATGTAGAAACTCATGCAATGCAATACAACCTATATATATGAATGCAACTATATGATTCTTGCCCACTTGATCAAAAGCAAATAAGCTCTTCAAAACAATTACAAATCAAATTCCACTAATTCTACCATTATACAGTAAGACAGATAAAAGTGCAAGAAGATAGCTCATGAAAGCAGGGAACATGGGAATTCAAGCATTGAACCCTCACTGATGATGTATGTATGCTCTAATCTCTCTAGTGTATAGGGTAATCACTCTATCATTCTCTAATCATGCTCTCTAACTTTTGTTCTTCTCCTAACCAATCAACAACAGTTAATATACCAATACAAACATCATGAGGTCTTTTCAAGGTTGTAATGGGGCCAAGGTAAGGGTAGGGATACATATATGGTTAAGTGAGCTTATAAATTGAATCTTTAATTAACCCAAGCTTTAACCCAACCTATATATTTTATATAGCCTTAGAATTCATACCTAGCTACCCAGAATTCCCTTTTACATTCTATACTCATGTATCAAAATTTTTTTTTATTTTATCATATGTGCATTGATCTTTGAATTCTTAATTCAGCAATGGGGTAATTTTGTCCCCTTATTTATTTATTGATTTTTTTATCAATGCACATAGATTTTTAATTCTTATAGTTTCACATGAGCAGGTATCCAAATTCCCATTGTATTATCATGACAGATTCCTTTAATAACTTTTGTTCCCACAATTCCCATACTTAACTAGCATACACAATTCTATCTTAAGCTAACCAAAGATTCAATTTGGGATATACAATTGTTTTTCCGCTTAAGGCTAGTAATGTGGTAAAATATAGAACAAATGGGATTTAAAGGCTCAAAGTGGTTAACAAAGGTAATTGAAAAGGGTAGGCTTAATTTGGATAAGTGAGTTTAAACAAATAATGGCCTCAATCATATGCAAGCATACAAACATAATAAATATTGGACATATAGGATGAAACAAAATATAGATTACAATCATAGAGAAGTAAACACACAAGAATAAAATAATTATGGTTAAATAATGTAACCATGCATAAAGGCTCAAATCTTCACAGGTTGTGTGTTCTTTAGCTCAAAAATCATATTCCAAATACAACTTCAAGCAGAATTTTTAATTGAAATTAGTGAAATTTTGTTCCAAAGATAGAGTCTTAGAAGAAACTTATTGTCTTTTCAATCAAGTAGAACATGCATGCAACTAACCTATTACTATGCAATTTATCCTATTCTATAAAAGAAAGAAAATCTAACTAAAATATCCTAATTTATTGGTGCTAGGGAAGAGAAATTACCTCCGGAAGTCTGGTACTGACCGACCTCCCCACACTTAAGGCTTTGCACCATCCTCGGTGTCATCTGTCAGGAACAATGGTGGGCTGGTGGCAGTGTCTACACAGTCGGGGCCGTCATGGCTCCCTGTGCTGGTGAAAGAAATGGAGTCCGGAGTGCCTGGATCGTCATCGGGTCGGTGATTACCTGTAAGTAGCTTCTTGAGGTATTTGAAACGGCAGTGGTTGCGGCGCTCTCGGAGCTTTGCTTTCTTTTCTTGTTGGTCCAACCGCTTCAGTATTTGATGCAGCAGCTGACTGGTAGATGGGGGAGGAGTTACAGCATTCTCTGTGGACTGGCTGGTAGTGGCAAGTTGTGACCTGAGATATCTCCCGTTAGGGACATACTGATCATCCCGTGGAAGAATGGCTTTGGTGTCTCCAGCTTTGTAGGATACTCCGGCTGCTGAGATAAGATCAGAGACCAATGCGAGGAAAGGAGGTTGCCCGCGATCTGCACATGTTCCATAGCATTCCGGATATGTCTTGGTAAATTAAGAGGCTGGTCTGTGAGGATGCACCATAGTAGAACGGCCATGTCTGCCGTGAAGGAGGACTCATGAGTACTCAGGAAGACGTAATGGGACATAATTTGTGCCCATACGTGAGCCTCTAAGGTGAGTGCAGAAGCCGAGATTCCCTTAGGATGGGAACGATGGTATCCGAAGATCCATTTACTGCCAGGTCGAGCGATAACTCTAAGAACAGCGTCCCAGTCAAAGGTGTATGCCTGGCGCTTGATTGCGGCTTTCTGAAAGGCGTCCAATCCTTCTGGAGCAGGTGGGAGAGATAAGGCTTGCTGTATGGCCTCTTCTGTAATGGGGACTTGCTTCTGGCATAAATAGACAGACTGTAGAGTCGTCAGGTGGAAGTTGGAGTAGAACTCAACAACCCAAGAAAGATTAACTTGTCGTGGCTATCTTTGTAAGAATCCCTAATGTCTTTGTGCAATTTGTGGCTCAACAAATTCAGCAATACGAGGCGGAAGGATAAGATGGTGTTCATTGTTATAATTTCGAGCTGCCAGAATAGGAAACATCTGCTCACAGTAGCGATTTGGGGATCGTGCAGTGTCCTTTGCTGGGAAGGCTCTTTCCTTTTCATCAACCTTGATAATCCTTTTAATTCTTTTTGTTGAGGGCTTGACTGCAGTTGAAGAAGGCTCTGTCACTAATGATCTCTTCGTTCCTTTCCTTGCAGTGGGTTTAGGGGTAGCTTTCTCTTTGCCTTTCTTAGTGGCCATTCTGAAAAAGGGAAGAGAAAGTAAGTTAAATCCAAAGAGATAAAGCAAGGAAGGGGAGTGAGTGAGTGATAATTAGTGCACGGTAAAGATGAATGAAATAAACACATGGTCATGACAACATGTGAAAAGATCATTAAAGGAAATAGAACAAGTGCATGATAGGGTAAGTAGATGCAAGATGATTATTGGCATGCCGGCAAGGGCATGAGTATCATAGATCAAGCATCACTTCGTAACAAACTATCACGTTTGTATTGGCAATTAAATTCGATTAATAAAATGGTAAAGGGAATTTGTGAAAAACATGCTTTGAATAGTAGAAAGTATAATAGAGAAGTGCATAATGCCATATGGGCTTTTTCACAAACACATAGCATGCATAGTAAATAAGGTATAGAAAGTATTAAAGCAAACATGCAAGCAACCCTTTAACGAAAATAATATAAAATTTCCAAACAATTTGCAACAATCCACAAGCATATAATGAGGAATAATGACTCAAATAAATTTCTAACACCATGTAAAAAGGAAAGAAGAAGAAAGAAAATATGGATAATGAAAAAAAGAAAAGAAAAGAAAATAACATATAAAATAAGGAGAATGATAGAAAAGGAAGGAGGGAAGAAGAAAATAAAACCTTGTTAATGGAGGTGAGAGAGAGAGAGTGAAAGGTGAGATAGAAGGAAGAAGGGAGAAGGAAGAAATAAGGAGGGAAAAGAAAAATTAGGATTTGGAGAAGAGAAAGATAAGATATTTTGGCAATTTAGGTTGAGCTGTGCGGCGCAAGCGACGCGGCCGCGTGGGGCATGCGTTCGCGTGATTGCGCTTTAATTTAGTTGACGCTGTCGCGTCGGTCACGCGGTCGCGTGACCCTTGTTATGCTTCTGGCGCGAGTGCAGCCTCGCGCCTGCACAACTCTCTGTTCGAATTTATATATTTGCCAAATTTGGGGTGACGCAATCGCGTGGGGCATGCGATCGCGTGAGTGGGCTTCAGAAAGGAATGACGCGGACGCGTCGGCGACGCGGTCGCGTGATGGGGATTGTGCGTCCAGCACCAATCCAGCACCACTCTCGCACAATAATTCGTTGTGCACCCTTTTTTACGTCGAAAATCAAGGCACGCGGCTGCGTGGGGCACGCGGTCGCGTGGGAGGCCATTAATCCCATGTGACGCGGACGCGTCAGTGACGCGGTCGCGTGGGACGATTTGTGCCACTAGCATGTCTTCAGCCACGCTCCAGCGTGACTCTCTGTTTGTATTTATTTTCTCCCTTCTCCTTTCGACGCGTCCCTGATGCAGTCGCGTCGCGTGACTTTTTTTTTTTGAGAATTAAAAGTATGTAAATGCAGATGCACGAAAGTACTGAGAAAGAGAAGAGTTATTGAATAGGAAAAACTAAAAATAAAGAAAAGAACGATCATACCATGGTGGGTTGTCTCCCACCTAGCACTTTGCTTTAACGTCCGTAAGTTGGACGCTCCACTAGCTCAATCTTCTGCTGAGTGGGGATCTTCCAAGAGGAAGATCTCAAGCTCCTTGTTTTTCTGCATCTTCTCGCCATGGTACAGCTTCAGACGTTGTCCATTAACTTTGATAAGTTCAGAGCTTGAAAGATGGCTTTGAAAACTATCCATTGAGTTACTTAGCCCACACCTCTATTCTAACTGCCTATAAAACAGCATAGAATTGAACCACCCTTTTTCCATAGAGTTTTTCCTCTATTACCATTAAAATACAATAGATGAATAGTCATTCGAAGAAAAAGCTTAACACAAAAGCGGAAAAAGAAATAATAATAACTTGGTACCATTAGATGCCGTGATATGTGTGTTAAGTGTTTTCAGATATTACTGGACAGGAATGGCTTAGAGGATGGAAAGGAAGCATGCAAAAGTGGAAGGAATACAAGAAACTGAAGGAATTGCCAAAGCTGTCAGCCTGACCTCTTCGCATTCAAATGGTCATAACTTGAGCTACATAAGTCCAAATGAGGCGGTTCCAGTTGCGTTGGAAAGCTAACGTCTGGTGCTTCGATTTGATATATAATTTCCCATAGTGAACATACAGCTAGGCAACGCGAACGCGTGCTCTACGTGGACGTGTCGCAGTGACGAAAATCAGCGTGGCAGATTTCATAACCAGCGAATTCTGGGCTGTTTTTGACCCAGTTCTCAGTCCAAAAAATACATATTAGAGACTATAAATTGGGGAAATGCGTCCATTCATAATTGAACACAACATATAACACTCATAATTCACTTTTCATAATTTAGATGCAGTTTATAGAGAGAGAGAGGTTCTCTCCTCTCTAATAGGTTTTAGAAATTAGGATTTCTCTTAGTTTTAGGATTAGGATTTCTACTTCTTCACCACAGGTTCAATGTTCCTTTAATTTATGTTTCTCTTCCATTTTTTTAGATACTCTAATGCTTTTATTTGATTTATGTTGCCAAATTGACTTATAAACTTTTCATGTTAGGATTTTCTTAACTAATATAATTTGAGGTATTTTCAGATATATGATTTTAATTTAGCTTTCTACATTCTTGGCTTTAGTTGATTAATTGGTAACTCTTGAGTTGTCAAACTCATCGTGATTGATAATTGATATCTTTGCTGATTGATTTAGATTCCTATAACTCTAGTCTTTCCTCAGGAGTTGATTAGGACTTTAGGTGTTAAATTGATTTATCCACTTGACTTACCTTCATAGTTAGAGGTTGACTGAGTGGGAGCAAAAATATAATTCTCATCACCATTGATAAGGATAACTAGGATAGGACTTCTAATTTTCATACATTTCCAAGAGTTTTTATAATTATTAATTTATTTTTCTGTCATTTAAATTACTTGTTCCTTATTTCAAAAACCCAAAAATACTATTTTTCATAACCAATAATAAATCATACTTCCCTGTAATTCCTTGAGAATTGACCCGATGTTTGAATACTTCGGTTTATAAATTTTATTGGGTTTGTTACTTGTGACAACCAAACGTTTGTACGAAAGGATTTTCTATTGGTTTAGAAGCTAGACTTACAACGCAATTATATTTGTGAAATTCTTTACCGATAGAAAATCCGATCGTCAAAATGGCGCCGTTGCCGGGGAATTGCAACCGTGTGCTTTATTATTGGTTATTGTAAATATTTTTCAAAAATATCTTTTCTCTTTATTTTAATTGATTTTTTTCGAAAAGTACAAAAAAAATTCAGATTTTTATTTTAAATTTTTTTATCTTATCTTATCTTAGTTTTAAATTTCAAAAATCAAATTTCTTTTTTTTTTCAAAAATCATATCTTTTGCAAAATCTTATCTTATCTTTTTTTTTCAAAAATCATATCTTTTTCAAAATATTTTCTTTTTTGTTAGTTTTTGTTTTTATTTTTTTCCTACTACTATGAACTCTCACCCCTTTGGCTATGAGTCTGGTTATAATTATGTTGCAGGAAGAGGAGATTACAACGAGAACATGCATCAAGGTTGGAACAATCAAAGATGGGAGGAGCAACAAGGATTTGATCAACCCTCATGGCAACAACCACCTCTAATGGGCTATCAACAACCATTCTGTGATGTATATCAAGGCAATGGCTATGGTAAGTGCTCTTTTGATTATCAACAACCACCACCGTATGCCTATGAACCTCCTCCTCAACATGACTTTGGACCACCATACTCACAAGCCCCTTTCCACCATTCACCTCCATATGACCCTAATCCATATCCACCATACCAACCACCTTATGAGCCAAATGAACCATACATAGAACTACCCCCATTCCAACAAAATTACTCTCATAAGCCACCACCTCAATATTCACCATCTTCATGCCATTATCAAGATGAACCACCTTCCTACCATGAACCCTTTCTCCAAAATAATGCACCCTCCTATCCACCCCAAACCTCCATGGAGAACACACTTACCTCTCTCATTGGTCTCACCTCTGAACTCCAAAATCTTATATCCCGCATGGACCAACACTTTACCTCTAATACTCAACTCTCAAGCTCCAGTGCACTTCCTTTTCAACCACATAGTGATCCACCCATCCCATCACTACCATCCATGGAAGAGCACCCACATCCATCAATCCAAGAGTAACATGATCCCAATGATGCTATTGATATGGAACAAGAGAGAAGGAATCATCTTCGCGAATCCATACTTTATAAGGAGTTAGAGGAGGCCCTAAAGGTGAAGGTAGTAGAGACCCTTGAAGTCAAAGGAGTGGTTGAAGAATTAGTGAAGGAAGACATCAAGGAGGAGTCTGATTTTGTCTTAGAGCAAGAGGAGGCTCAAAATGTAGAGATAGGAGAGACCCTTGAAGATGAAAGAATAGTTGAAAAGAGTTATCATGGAAAGAAAATCATCAAGGATGAGTACGATTTTATATTAGAACTACTAGACAAAGCAGTAATTATTGAAGAGAAAGAAGTGGTTGAAGACTTGGGAGATGTTGATCAAGAGATGGAGATTCAAGAAGAAGACGCACAACCCCCCATGCACTTGGTGAGCAATGAAGAAGAGATTGAATTGGAAGAAAGCTACCAAGAGGAAGAGGTTGATATTGAAGAAGCTTGCAAAGCGGTGGTAGTTGTCAAAGAAGAACACAAAGGAGTGGAGCTTGCAAGTTCATTAGAAACCCCTCCCCCTAAGTTGCCATCATCCTTCACAACATTCAAGTGGGTAAAATTCATATCCCTTAGCTTTCTAATTTCACTTGAATATGGGCTACTGGAGACGGATGGTCAACTTAGAGCTCTTTGTGGTATTAAGAGTAAGAGGAAGATGGTCAGTGGTAAGAATTGTCCTGCAAAGTTCATTATGGTTGGAAGCTTTGAGTTTAAACACTGATGAGCGGATAATTTATACGCTTTTTGGCATTATTTTTAGTATGTTTTAGTTAGTTTTTATTATATTTTTATTAGTTTTTATTTAAAATTCACTTTTCTAGACTTTACTATGATTTTGTGTGTTTTTCTGTGATTTCAGGTATTTTCTGGCTGAAATTGAGGGACCTGAGCAAAAATCTGATTCAGAGGCTGAAAAAGGACTGCAAATGCTGTTGGATTTTGACCTCCCTGCATTCGAAGTAGATTTTCTGGAGCTACAGAAGCTCAATTGGTGCGCTCTTAATTGCGTTGGAAAGTAGACATCCAGGTCTTTCCAGAAATATATAATAGTTCATACTTTGCCCGAGATTTGATGGCCCAAACCGGTGTTCCAAATCAGCTCAAGAATTCCCGGCGTTAAACGCTGGAACTGGCACAGAAGTGGGAGTTAAACGCCTAAACTGGCACAAAAGCTGGCGTTTAACTCCAAGAAAAGTCTCTACATGAAAATGCTTCAATGCTCAGCCCAAGCACACACCAAGTGGGCCCAGAAGTGGATTTTGATGTCATTTACTCATTTCTGTAAACCCTAAGCTACTAGTTCTCTATAAATAAGACCTTTTGCTATTGTATTTTCATCTTGGTTCTTCTGGTTCCCTCTCTGGGGCCGAAGCCAATGATCACCATTATCACTTATGTATTTTCAACGGTGGAGTTTCTACACACCACAGATTAAGGTGTGGAGCTCTGCTGTACCTCGAGTATTAATGCAATTACTACTATTTTTCATTCAATTCAGCTTATTCTTGTTCTAAGATATTCATTCGCACCCAAGAACATGATGAATGTGATGATTATGTGACGCTCATCATCATTCTCACTTATGAACGCGTGCCTGACAACCACCTCCGTTCTACATGCAAACAAGGCTTGAATGTATATCTCTTGGATTCCTTAATCAGAATCTTCGTGGTATAAGCTAGAATCCATTGGCGGGCATTCTTGAGAATCCGAAAGGTCTAAACTTTGTCTGTGGTATTCTGAGTAGGATTCAGGGATTGAATGACTGTGACGAGCTTCAAACTCGCGATTGTGGGGCGTTAGTGACAGACGCAAAAGAATCACTGGATTCTATTCCGACATGATCGAGAACCGACAGATGAATAGCCGTGCTGTGACAGAGCGCGTTGAACATTTTCACTGAGAAGACAGGACTGTAGCCATTGA